>NC_069505.1:80370867-80516992 GCF_027579735.1 Bombina bombina | reverse complement strand
ATTGTCATACCTCAAGCAGCAAGAGACTGCTCACTGTTCCCCCAACTGAAGTTAATTCCTCTCAACAGTCCTGTGTGGAACAGCCATGGATTTTAGTAACGGTTGCTAAAATCATTTTCCTCATACAAACAGAAATCTTCATCTCTTTTCTGTTTCTGAGTAAATAGTACATACCAGCACTATTTTAAAATAATAAACTCTTGATTGAATAATAAAAACTACAGTTAAACACTAAAAAACTCTAAGCCATCTCCGTGGAGATGTTGCCTGTACAACGGCAAAGAGAATGACTGGGGTAGGCGGAGCCTAGGAGGGATCATGTGACCAGCTTTGCTGGGCTCTTTGCCATTTCCTGTTGGGGAAGAGAATATCCCACAAGTAAGGATGACGCCGTGGACCGGACACACCTATGTTGGAGAAATGGGCTGTTAATATATTATTTATTAAAAAAAGGGCAGATTTGAGTACCTAAGATGGAGGCCAATAGGTCAAAGGGTAGGCTTAGAGAGCTGTTGGTGGGGGGGATTCAGGGCGGCTGGGGGGTAATGGGGGATCCTAAACTTTATATAAAATAATTTTTTTTTTTTTAAAGTCTTTAAAAAAAAAAAAGACCTTTATTTTTATACTTGCAAACTTTCTGTCAGTATTTAAGATGGCGGTGACAATTGTGAGGTGGGGGAGGAAAGAGCTGTTTGAGGGGGGTCAGGGAGGGATCAGAGGGTGGGATGTGTCAGGTGGGAGGCTGATCTCTACACTAAAGCTAAAATTAACCATACAAGCTACCCAATTTAACCCCTTCACTGCTGGGCTTAATACAAGTGTCATGCGCAGCAGCATGTAGCGGCCTTCTTATTACCAAAAGCATTGCCAAAGCCAAATATGTCTGCTTTTTCTGAACAAAGGGGATCCCAAAGAAGCATTTACAACCATGTGTGCCATAATTGCACAAGCTGTTTGTAAATAATTTCAGTGAGAAGTTTGTGAAAAAGGTAACAATTTTTTTAATTTGATCGCATTTGGGGGTGAAATGGTGGCATAAAATATACCAAAATGGGCCTAGATCAATACTTTGGGTTGTCTACTAAAAAAAATATATACACATCAAGGGATATTCAGGGATTTCTGACAGATATTAGTGTTCCAATGTAACTATCACTAATTTTGAAGAAAAAAAGTGGTTTGCAAATAGCAAAGTGTAACTTGTATTTATGGCCCTATAACTTGCAAAAAAAAGCAAAGAACATGTAAACATTGGCTATTTCTAAACTCAGGACAAAATTTAGAAACTATTTAGCATGGTTGTTTTTTGGTGGTTGTAGAGGTGTAAGTATTTGGGGGTCAAAGTTAGAAAAAGAGTGTTTTTTCCCCATCATATTTTATAATTTTTTTATAGTAACTTATAAGATATGATGAAAATAATGATATCTTTAGAAAGTCCATTTAATGACGAGAAAAACGGTAAATAATATGTGTGGGTACAGTAAATGAGTAAGAGGAAAATTACAGCTAAACACAAACACCGCAAATGTCAACAAATGGAAGAGAGTTCTGACCACTAAAGGGTTAAAATCCAGCAGCATTTGTAGTTAAGTCGCATGTCCTTTTAAAAGACAAAATACTGGATAAAGTACAAAGTAGGAAATCACATCAAATGCCCTTCATAAAAAAAATCTAATCTTTTATCTGTAACTAGCTCCTGAATAAATGTAATCACCATACCTTGGGAAGTTCTCATCTGTACTTGTAGAAACAGCAGCAACGGGTTGACTAGGATCAGCAAAGACATCAACAAGCAGGCTACCGGCAGACGAGGAGGCAGGTGCAGCAGGGCTAGAACCGGAAGGTGCCCCCAGGCCTAACAGGTCAGCAGACGGGGAGGGGGTGGACTGTGATAAAAAAACAAGTGGACCCGATTACTTGATGCGATGTACAAAGAACACTCACATGCAAGAACTCATGCAAAGGGACATTACACTCATAAGGTATTTTCCCATAACATCTTTATAAAAGTAAAATATTACAACAGTCACTATTTATTTGGTCTGCTTCTGCTGTAAAATACCTCATAAAATTGTGCTTAAAGTAACAGGAAACCCAAATAATTTAATTCATGATTCAGATTGAACATACAGTTTTAAACATATTTCAAATTTACTTCTATTATCAAATTTGCTTCATTCTTTTGTTATTCTTTGCTGAGGAACATTGGCAGCTAGCTAAACACATCTAACTAGCCAATCACAAGAGACAAATGTGTGCAGACACCAATCACCAGCTAGTTCCCACTAGAGTATGATATGTGCATATTCATTTCAACAATGGATACCAAGAGAATGAAGCACATTTGAAAATGGAAGTGATTTTAAAAGTGTCTTGAAATGACCTGCTCTATCTGATTCTTACAAGTTTAAGTTTGACTTTTCCTATCCCTTTAAAATTGTACTTAACTATAGTGCAATGTAACTAATCTGTAACATGCTACACAGTGACAGCTTACAGTAAGTAAAGTCAAAATTATACATACATGATTCAGATAGAGAGTGTCATTTTAAGCAACTTTCCAATTTAATTTTATTATTAACTTTGCTTTGTTCTCTTGACATCCTAAGTTTAAGAGTAAACCTAGGTAGGCTGATAGCATCTCAGGAGTGTGCACATGTCTTTAGCAGTCTATGAAATAAACAGACAGCTGCCAGATGGCTGTAGATTTGTGCACGGTCCTGAACTCACCTAGGATTACTCTTTAACAAAGAATACCAAGCGAACTAAGCAAAAACATAATTTATGCTTACCTGATAAATTTATTTCTCTTGTAGTGTAGTCAGTCCAC
Source organism: Bombina bombina (assembly GCF_027579735.1). NCBI lineage: Eukaryota > Metazoa > Chordata > Amphibia > Anura > Bombinatoridae > Bombina > Bombina bombina. The sequence continues at coordinate 80,514,162 of NC_069505.1, read as the reverse complement.
GGGTCATCCATTACTTATGGAATATATCTCTTCCCCAACAGGAAGTTGCAAGAGGATCACCCAAGCAGAGCTGCTATATAGCTCCTCCCCTCACATGTCATATTCAGTCATTCGACCAAAACCAGACGAGAAAGGAGAAACCATAGGGTGCAGTGGTGACTGGAGTTTAATTAAAATTTAGATCTGCCTTAAAGACAGGGCGGGCCGTGGACTGACTACACTACAAGAGAAATAAATTTATCAGGTAAGCATAAATTATGTTTTCTCTTGTTAAGTGTAGTCAGTCCACGGGTCATCCATTACTTATGGAATACCAATACCAAAGCTAAAGTACACGGATGAAGGGAGGGACAAGGCAGGAACTTTAAACGGAAGGAACCACTGCCTGAAGCACCTTTCTCCCAAAAACAGCCTCCGAAGAAGCAAAAGTGTCAAATTTGTAAAATTTTGAAAAAGTGTGAAGTGAAGACCAAGACAGCCTTGCAAATCTGTTCAACAGAGGCCTCATTTTTAAAGGCCCAGGTGGAAGCCACAGCTCTAGTAGAATGAGCTGTAATCCTTTCAGGAGGCTGCTGTCCAGCAGTCTCATAGGCAAAACGTATTATGCTACGAAGCCAAAAAGAGAGAGAGGTAGCCGAAGCCTTTTGACCTCTCCTCTGTCCAGAGTAAACGACAAACAGGGAAGAAGTTTGACGAAAATCTTTAGTTGCCTGCAAATAGAACTTCAGGGCACGGACTACGTCCAGATTATGCAAAAGTCGTTCCTTCTTTGAAGAAGGGTTAGGACACAATGATGGAACAACAATCTCTTGATTGATATTCCTGTTAGTAACTACCTTAGGTAAGAACCCAGGTTTAGTACGCAGAACTACCTTGTCTGAATGAAAAATCAGATAAGGAGAATCACAATGTAAGGCAGATAACTCAGAGACTCTTCGAGCCGAGGAAATAGCCATCAAAAACAGAACTTTCCAGGATAACAGCTTGATATCAATGGAATGAAGGGGTTCAAATGGAACGCCTTGAAGAACGTTAAGAACTAAGTTTAAGCTCCACGGCGGAGCAATAGTCTTAAACACAGGCTTAATCCTAGCTAAAGCCTGACAAAAAGCCTGACCGTCTGGAACTTCTGCCAGACGTTTGTGTAGAAGAATAGACAGAGCAGAAATCTGTCCCTTTAACGAACTAGCAGATAAGCCCTTTTCTAAACCCTCTTGTAGAAAAGACAATTTCCTAGGAATCCTAACCTTACTCCATGAGTAACTCTTGGATTCGCACCAATATAAATATTTACGCCATATCTTCCTAGCCTGTATTAAGGTATCAATAACCGACTCCGAGAAGCCACGCTTTGATAGAATCAAGCGTTCAATCTCCATGCAGTCAGCCTCAGAGAAATTAGATTTGGATGTTTGAAAGGACCCTGAATCAGAAGGTCCTGTCTCAGAGGCAGAGACCATGGTGGACAGGACGACATGTCCACTAGGTCTGCATACCAGGTCCTGCGTGGCCACGCAGGCGCTATCAGAATCACCGAAGCTCTCTCCTGTTTGATCTTGGCAATCAATCGAGGAAGCATCGGAAATGGTGGAAACACATAAGCCATGTTGAAGACCCAAGGGGCTGTCAGAGCATCTATCAGCGCCGCTCCCGGGTCCCTGGACCTGGATCCGTAACAAGGAAGCTTGGCATTCTGGCGAGATGCCATGAGATCCAGATCTGGTTTGCCCCAACGATGAATCAGTTGAGCGAAGACCTCCGGATGAAGTTCCCACTCCCCCGGATGAAAAGTCTGGCGACTTAGAAAATCCGCCTCCCAGTTCTCCACGCCTGGGATGTAAATCGCTGACAGGTGGCAAGAGTGAGACTCTGCCCAGCGAATTATCTTTGAGACTTCCAACATCGCTAGGGAACTTCTGGTTCCCCCTTGATGGTTGATGTAAGCCACAGTCGTGATGTTGTCCGACTGAAATCTGATGAACCTCAGAGTTGCTAACTGAGGCCAAGCTAGAAGAGCATTGAATATTGCTCTTAACTCCAGAATATTTATTGGGAGGAGTTTCTCCTCCTGAGTCCATAACCCCTGAGCCTTCAGGGATTTCCAGACTGCGCCCCAACCTAGAAGAGGCTGGCGTCTGTCGTTACAATCGTCCAATCTGGCCTGCGAAAGGTCATCCCCTTGGACAGATGGGGCCGAGAAAGCCACCATAGAAGAGAATCTCTGGTCTCTTGATCCAGATTTAGCAGGGGGGACAAATCTGAGTAATCCCCATTCCACTGATTTAGCATGCACAATTGCAGCGGTCTGAGATGCAGGCGCGCAAATGGTACTATGTCCATTGCCGCTACCATTAAGCCGATTACTTCCATGCACTGAGCTACTGACGGGTGTGGAATGGAATGAAGGACACGGCAAGCATTTAGAAGTTTTGATAACTTGGCCTCCGTCAGGTAAATTTTCATCTCTACAGAATCTATAAGAGTCCCTAGGAAGGGAACCCTTGTAAGTGGTAATAGAGAACTCTTTCCCACGTTCACCTTCCACCCATGCGACCTCAGAAATGCCAGAACTATCTCTGTATGAGATTTGGCAGTTTGAAAACTTGACGCTTGTATCAGAATGTCGTCTAGGTACGGAGTCACTGCTATGCCTCGCAGTCTTAGTACCGCCAGAAGTGAGCCCAGAACCTTTGTAAAGATTCTTGGAGCCGTAGCTATTCCGAAGGGAAGAGCTACAAACTGGTAATGCCTGTCTAGGAAGGCAAATCTTAGGTACCGATAATGATCCTTGTGAATCGGTATGTGAAGGTAGGCATCCTTTAAGTCCACTGTGGTCATGTACTGACCCTCTTGGATCATGGGAAGGATGGTTCGAATAGTTTCCATTTTGAATGATGGAACTCTTAGGAATTTGTTTAGGATTTTTAAGTCCAAGATTGGTTTGAAGGTTCCCTCTTTCTTGGGAACCACAAATAGATTTGAATAGAATCCTTGCCCGTGTTCCGTCCGCGGAACTGGGTGGATCACCCCCATTAGTAAGAGGTCTTGTACACAGCGTAGAAACGCCTCTTTCTTTATTTGGTTTGCTGATAACCTTGAAAGATGAAACCTCCCTTGTGGAGGAGAAATTTTGAAGTCCAGGAGATATCCCTGAGATATGATCTCCAACGCCCAGGGATCCTGGACATCTCTTGCCCAAGCCTGGGCGAAGAGAGAAAGTCTGCCCCCCACTAGATCCGTTTCCGGATAGGGGGCCCTCTCTTCATGCTGTCTTAGGGGCAGCAGCAGGTTTCTTGGCCTGCTTGCCCTTGTTCCAGGACTGGTTAGCTTTCCAGCCCTGTCTGTAACGAGCAACAGCTCCTTCCTGTTTTGGAGCGGAGGAAGTTGATGCTGCTCCTGCCTTGAAGTTACGAAAGGCACGAAAATTAGACTGTTTGGCCTTTGATTTGGCCCTGTCCTGAGGTAGAGCATGGCCCTTACCTCCCGTAATGTCAGCTATAATTTCTTTCAAGCCGGGCCCGAATAAGGTCTGCCCTTTGAAAGGAATATTAAGCAATTTAGATTTAGAAGTCACGTCAGCTGACCAGGATTTAAGCCATAGCGCTCTGCGCGCTTGGATGGCGAATCCGGAGTTCTTAGCCGTAAGTTTGGTTAAATGTACGACGGCATCAGAAACAAATGCGTTAGCTAGCTTAAGTGCTTTAAGCTTGTTCATAATTTCATCCAATGGAGCTGTGCGAATGGCCTCTTCCAGAGACTCAAACCAGAATGCCGCAGCAGCAGTGACAGGCGCAATGCATGCAAGGGGCTGTAAGATAAAACCTTGTTGAACAAACATTTTCTTAAGGTAACCTAATTTTTTATCCATTGGATCTGAAAAGGCACAACTATCCTCCACCGGGATAGTGGTACGCTTAGCTAAAGTAGAAACTGCTCCCTCCACCTTAGGGACCGTCTGCCATAAGTCCCGTGTTGTGGCGTCTATAGGAAACATTTTCCTAAATATGGGAGGAGGGGAAAAAGGCACACCAGGTCTATCCCACTCCTTGCTAATAATCTCTGTAAGCCTTTTAGGTATAGGAAACACGTCAGTACACACCGGTACCGCATAGTATCTATCCAACCTACATAATTTTTCTGGAATTGCAACCGTGTTACAATCATTCAGAGCCGCTAATACCTCCCCTAGCAATATGCGGAGGTTCTCAAGCTTAAATTTAAAATTAGAAATCTCTGAATCCAGTCTCCCTGGATCAGATCCGTCACCCACAGAATGAAGCTCTCCGTCTTCATGTTCTGCAAACTGTGACGCAGTATCTGACATGGCTCTCACATCATCCGCGCGCTCTGTCCTTAACCCAGAGCTATCGCGCTTGCCTCTTAATTCTGGCAATTTAGATAATACTTCTGTCATAACAGTAGCCATGTCTTGCAAAGTGATTTGTAAGGGCCTCCCTGATGTACTTGGCGCCACAAAATCACGCACCTCCTGAGCGGGAGGCGAAGGTACTGACACGTGAGGAGAGTTAGTCGGCATAACTTCCCCCTCGTTGTCTGGTGATAATTTCTTTACATGTAAAGATTGACTTTTATTTAAAGTAACATCAATGCAATTAGTACACAAATTTCTATTGGGCTCCACATTGGCCTTTAAACATAGTGAACAAAGAGATTCATCTGTGTCAGACATGTTTAAACAGACTAGCAATGAGACTAGCAAGATTGGAAATACTTTTCTAAATAAATTTACAAGCAATATAAAAAACGCTACTGTGCCTTTAAGAAGCACAAAAGGCTGTCAGAGTTGAAATAACAATGAACCAAATTAGTTATAGCAACCAATCTTTCACAGTAAATTTATTAAGTTAGCAAAGGATTGTACCCACCAGCAAATGGATGATTAACCCCTTAATACCCAAAAACGGATAACAATTTAATAATTAACGTTTTTATCACAGTCAAAACACACTGTCACAGGTCTGCTGTGACTGATTACCTCCCTCAAAATGAATTTTGGAGACCCCTGAGCTTTCTAGAGACGTCCTGGATCATGGAGGATGAAGTAGACAGATTGTGACTGAATTTTTACTGCGCAAAAAAGCGCTAAAATAGGCCCCTCCCACTCATATCACAACAGTGGGGAAGCTCAGTTAACTGTTTCTATGCAGAAAACAAAGATAGCCATGTGGAAAAATCATGCCCCATAAGTTTTATCACCAAGTACCTCACAAAAAACGATTAACATGCCAGTAACCGTTTTGAACATACATTTTAAAAGTAATGAAGTGTTATTAATAAGCCTGCTACCAGTCGCTTTTACTGCAGTTAAGGCTCCTACATTACTTCAGTATTAACAGTATTTTCAGAGTCAATTCCATTCCTTAGAAAAAACATAATTTATGCTTACCTGATAAATTTATTTCTCTTGTAGTGTATCCAGTCCACGGATCATCCATTACTTATGGAATATATTCTCCTTCCCAACAGGAAGCTGCAAGAGTCCACCCACAGCAAAGCTGCTATATAGCTCCTCCCCTAACTGCCATATTCAGTCATTCGACCGAAAACATGCAGAGAAAGGAAAAACCATAGGGTGCAGTGGTGACTGTAGTTCAAATGAAAAAATTACCTGCCTTAAAGTGACAGGGCGGGCCGTGGACTGGATACACTACAAGAGAAATAAATTTATCAGGTAAGCATAAATTATGTTTTCTCTTGTTAAGTGTATCCAGTCCACGGATCATCCATTACTTATGGAATACCAATACCAAAGCTAAAGTACACGGATGATGGGAGGGACAAGGCAGGTACTTAAACGGAAGTTACCACTGCCTGTAAAAAAACATTTCTCCCAAAAATAGCCTCCAAAGAAGCAAGGTATCAAATTTGTTAAATTTGAAAAGTATGAAGCGCAGACCAAGACTCCGTCTTGTAAATCTGTTCAACAGAAGCCACATTTAAAAAAGGCCCAAGTGAAAACCACAGCTCTAGTAGAATGAGCTGTAATCCCTTCAGGAGGCTGCTGTCCAGCAGTCTCATAAGCTAAATGAATTATGATTTTTAACCAAAAAGACAGAGAGGCTGCTGAAGTCTTTTGACCTCTCCTCTGTCCAGAATAGACAACAAACAAGGTGAACGTTTGATGAAAACTGTAGTAGCTTGTAAGTAAAACTTTAAAGCACAAACCACGTCCAATATTGTGTAATAGACGTTCCTTCTTTGAGGAAGGATTAGGATACAAGCATGGAACAACTATCTCTTGAGTGATGTACTTGTTAGATACCACCTTAGGAAAAAACCCAGGTTGGTACGCAGGACTACCTTATCCGTACGAAGGACCAGATAAGGAGAATCACATTGTAACACAGATAACTTGGAGACTCTACGAGTCGAGGAATTAGCTACCCAAAAGGAACTTTCCAAGATAAAGTTTGATATCTATGGAACAAAAAAGGTTCAAACGGAACTTCTTGAAGAACCTTAAGAATCAGGTTTAAGCTCCATGGCGGAGCAACAGTTTTAAACACAGGCTTGGATCTAACCAAAGCCTGACCAAATGCCTGAACATCTAGAATACCTGCCAGACGCTTGTGCAAAAAAATAGACAGAGTAAAAATCTGTCCCCTTTTAAGGAATTAGCTGACAACCCTTTTCTCAAAAACATCTTGGAGAAAAGATAATATCCTGGGAATCCAGACTTTACTCCATGAGTAACCCTTGGATTCATAACAATCAGATATTTACACCATATCTATGTTCAATTTTCCTAGAGACAGGCTTTCATGTCTGTATTAAGGTATCAATGACTGACTCGGAGAAGCCATGCTTTGATAACATCAAGCGTTCAGTCTCCAGGCAGTCCATCTCAGATTGATTCTATTTAGATGGTTGAAAGGACCCTGAGGTAGAGGGACCTGTCTCTGAAGCAGAGACCGTGATGGAAAGGATGACATGTCCACCAGATCTCCATACCAGGTCCTGCGTGGCTACGCAGGCGCTGTCAAAAACACCAAAGCCCTCTCCTGCTTGGTCTTGACCTCCGGAGGAAATCCCACTCCCCCGGAAGAAAAGTCTGATGACTTAGAAAATCCACCTCCCAGTTCTCAACACCTGGGATATGGATAGCTGATAGACAAGAGTGAGTCTCTGTCCAGTGAATTATTGTAAGACTTCTAACATCGCTAGGGAACTTCTGTTCCCCCTTGATGGCTGATGTAAGCCACAGTCGTGTATATTGTCCGACTGAGTATGATGTACCTCAGAGTTGCTAACTGAGGCCAAGTCTGAAGAGCATGGAATATCACTCCCAGTTCCAGAATATTTATTAGAAGGAGGGTCTCCTCCTAAGTCCACTATCCCTGAGCCTTCAGGGAGTTCCAGACTGCATCCCAACCTAAAAGGCTGGCATCTATTGTAACAATTGTCCCATCTGACCTGCGGAAGGTCATACCCTTGGACAGATGGACCCGACATAGTCACCAGAGAAGAGAATCTCTGGTCTCTTGGTCCAGGTTTAACAGGGGGACAAATCTGTGTAATCCCCGTTCCTCTGACTGAGCATGCATAGTTGCAGCGGTCTGAAATGTAGACGTGCAAACGGTACTATGTCCCTTGCCGCTACCATTAAGCCGATTTCATTCATGTACTGAGCCACCGAAGGGCGCGGATGGGATGAAAAAAACACGGCAGAAATTTAGAAACTTTGACAACCTGGACTCCGTCAGGTAAATTTTCATTTCTACAAAATTTATCAGAGTCCCTAGGAGGGAAACCCTTGAGATTGGGGATAGAGAACTCTTTCCTTGTTCACTTTCCACCCATGTGATCTCAGAAATGCCAGTACTACGTCCGTATGAGACTGGGCAATTTGGATGTTTGACGCCTGTATCAGGATGTCGTCTAAATAAGGGGCCACTTCTATGCCCCGCGGTCTAAGGACCGCCAAAGCGACCCCAGAACCTCCATAAAGATTCTTGGGGCTGTAGATATCCCAAAGGAAAGAGCTACAAACTGGTAATGCCTGTCTAGAAAGGCAAACCTGAAAAACGATGGTGATCTTTATGCATCACAATGTGAGGATAAGCATCCTTCAAATCCATTGTAGTCCTCTATTGACTCTCCTGGATCATAGTTAAGATGGTACGAATAGTTTCCATCTTAAATGACGGAATTCTGAGGAATTTGTTTAAGATCTTTAGATCCAAAATAGGTCTGAAGGTTCCCTCTCCTTGGGAACCACAAACAGATTTGAGTAAAAACTCTGTCCCTGTTCCTCTCTTGGAACTGGATGGATCTCGTACACAATGTAAGAATGCCTCCTTCTTTATCTGGTTTGCAGATAATTGTGAAAGGCGAAATCTCCCCTTTTTTTGGGGGAGAATCTTTGAAATCCAGAAGATATCTCTGGGATATAAATTCCAACGCCTAGGGATCCTGGGCATCTCTTGCCCACGCCTGGGCAAAGAATGAAAGTCTGCCCCCTATAGGATCCGTTACCGGATAGGGGTCCGTTCCTTCATGCTGCCTTAGAGGCAGCAGCAGGCTCCTTGGCCTGCTTATCTTTGTTCCAGGTCCGATTGTCTCCAGACCGCCTTGGACTGAGCAAAAATTCCCTCTTGTTTTGCCTTAGAGGAAGAGGATGCCACACCTGCCCTGAAGTTTTTAAAAGGTACGAAAATTAGACCTTTTTTTTTTTTTTTTTTTTTTTTTTTTTTGCCCTTGATTTAGACCTATCCTGAGGAAGGGCATGACCTTTTCCTCCAGTGATATAAGCAATAATCTCCTTCAAACCAGGCCCGAATAGGGTCTGCCCCTTGAAGGGAAGTTAAGTAGCTTATTTATTAAAGTCACGACAGCTGACCATGATATAAGCCATAGCGCTCTGCGCGCCAGTATAGTAAAAAACAGAATTCTTAGCCGTTAGTCTAGTCAAATGAACAAGGCATCAGAAAACAAAGGAATTGGCTAGCATAAGCTTGTCAAATATATTCATCCAATGGAGTCGCTTAACTGTAAAGCCTCATCAAGAGACTCAACCCAGAACGCCGCAGCAGCAGTGACAGAAGCAATGTATGCAAGGGGCTGCAGGATAAAACCCTGTTGAATAAACATTTTTTATCCATTGGATCTAAAAAGCACAACTGTCCTCGTCAGAGGTAGTGGTACGCTTAGCTACAGTAGAAACTCTTCTCTCCACCTTAGGAACTGTCTGCCAGAAGTCCCGTGTGGTGGTAACTATTAGAAAACATTCTTCTAAAAAATAGGAGGGGAAGAGAACGGCACACCTGGTCTATCCCATTCCTTATTAAAAAATTTTTTTAGTAAACCTCTTTAGGTATTGGAAAAACATCAGTACACACCGGCACTGCATATTATTTATCCAGTCTACACAATTTCTCTGGCCCTGCGATTGTACACATTCATTCAGAGCAGCCAAAGCCTCCCTGAGCAACAAGTGGAGGTTCTCAAGCATAAATTTTAAATGTAGAAATATCAGAATCAGGTTAAATCATCTTCCCTGAGTAAAAAAAAAAAAAAAAAAAAATCACCCACAGACTAAGCATATTGTGAGGTAGTATCATACATGGTTCTTAAAGCGTCTGTATGCTCTGTATCTACCCCCAGAGCTAACTGCTTTCCTTTAATTTCAGGTAGTCTGACTAATACTGCTGCCAGAATATTATTCACCACCTTTGCCATGTCTTGTAAAATAAACGCTATGGGCGCCCTTGATGTACTTGGCGCCATTTGAGCGTGAGTCCCTGAAGCGGGAGTCGAAGGGTCTGACACGTGGGAAGAGTTAGTCGGCATAACTTTCCCCTCGACAGAATCCCCTGGTAAAGAAACGCTATGGGTGCCCTTGATGTACTTGGCGCCATTTGAGCGTGAGTCCCTAAAGCGGGAGTCAAAAGGTCTGACACGTGGGGAGAGTTAGTCGGCATAACTACCCCCACGACAGAATCCTCTGGTGATAATGTTTTTAAAGACAAAAAATGATCTTTATTGTTTAACATGAAATCAGTACATCTGGTACACATTCTAAGATGGGGTTCCACCATGGCTTTAAAACATAATGAACACAGAGCTTCCTCTATGTCAGACATGTTAGAACAGACTAATAATGAGACTAGTAAGCTTGGAAAACACTTTAAATCAAGTTAACAAGCAAATATATAAAACGTTACTGTGCCTTTAAGAGAAACAAATGTTGCCAAAATTTGAAATAACAGTGAAAAAAGGCAGTTAAACTAACAAAATTTTTACAGTGTATGTAACAAGTTAGCAGAGCATTGCACCCACTTGCAAATGGATGATTAACCCCTTAATACAAAAAACAGATTAACAAAACGAAAAATATGTTTTAAACAGTCATAACAGCTCCTACTTTTGAAGCCCTTTTGAGCCCTACTATAACAGTGGAAAGCCTCAGGAAACTGTTTCTATGCAAAATTTAAGCCAGCCATGTGGAAAAAACTTAGGCCCCAATAAGTTTTATCACCAAACATATGTTAAAAAATGATTAAACATGCCAGCAAACGTTTTAAAACACATTTTTACAAGAGTATGTATCTCTATTAATAAGCCTGATACCAGTCGCTATCGCTGCATTTAAGGCTTTACTTACATTACTTCGGTATCAGCAGTATTTTCTTAGTCAATTCCATTCCTAGAAAAATATTTTACTGCACATACCTTATCTGCAGGAAAACCTGCACGCCATTCCCCCTCTGAAGTACCTCACTCCTCAGAATGTGTGAGAACAGCAAATGGATCTTAGTTACGTCTGCTAAGATCATAGAAAAACGCAGGCAGATTCTTCTTCCAAATACTGCCTGAGATAAACAGCACACTCCGGTGCCATTTAAAAATAACAAACTTTTGATTGAAGAATAAACTAAGTAGAAAGCACCACAGACTCTCACAACCTCCTATCTATGTTGAGGCTTGCAAGAGAATGACTGAATATGGCAGTTAGGGGAGGAGCTATATAGCAGCTTTGCTGTGGGTGGACTCTTGCAGCTTCCTGTTGGGAAGGAGAATATATTCCATAAGTAATGGATGATCCGTGGACTGGATACACTTAACAAGAGAAATACATTCAGTGTACACACACTCATCAGCCTAATACCAGTCGCTATCACTGCATTTAAGGCTGAACTTACGTTACATTGGTATCAGCAGTATTTTCTCAGTCAATTCCATTCCTCAGAAAAATAATTTTCTGCACATACCTCGTTTGCAGGGGGGCCCTGCATGCTATTCCCCTTTTCTGAAGTTACCTCACTCCTCAGATGAGAACAGCCAGTGGATCTTAGTTACGTCTGCTAAGATCATAGAAAACGCAGGCAGATTCTTCTTCTAATGCTGCCTGAGAACAAACAGCACACTCCGGTGCCATTTAAAATAACAAACTTTTGATTGAAGAAATAAACTAAGTTAAAAACACCACAGACCTCTCACAACGACCTATCTTTAGTTAGGTTGCAAGAGAATGACTGAATATGACATGTGAGGGGAGGAGCTATATAGCAGCTCTGCTTGGGTGATCCTCTTGCAACTTCCTGTTGGGGAAGAGATATATTCCATAAGTAATGGATGACCCGTGGACTGACTACACTTAACAAGAGAAATAGAAGTAAATTGAAAAGTTGTTGAAAATGTCATACTCTAGCCAAGTGTTTATCATATTGGGAGGCAGCCTACCCAGGGGGGGCGCTAGAGCACATAAAGGGAGATGCGGGAGCAGTGACAATTATCCTATAGAAACCCCAAGCAGCAGATGACTTTGGCACAACATAGAAGGTTTTTTTAACAGCCGACAATGACACTTTCCATGTTGTAGTGCAGGGTTTCTCAACTCCACTCCTCAGGACTAATTACAGGCCAGATTTTCATTATATCTTAACTAGAGCACAGGTGCAATAATCATCTGAAGGGTGAGAGCTGGTTAGTAACCATGGTTACTGATCAGCTGATTATTTCACCTGTGCTCTAGATAAGATATAATGAAACTCTGGCCTGTTAAGGGTCCTGAGGAGTGGAGTTGAGAAACACTGTTGTAGTGGAATAAGGCAAAGGGCAGAGTGTAGGGGGAATTAACTTGCGTTTAACCCAGGAGTAGCAAAGTGCAAAATGAAACGGTAGTCAAACAGTCTTTTGTTATTGAGAGTTGTGCGTGACCCCTGTATAAGATTGTAAATTCCCCAGATTAAAACAAAAAATAAATATTACAATTTTCTTTAGAAAAAAATAAAGTAACATCTATTATTGGGGGGGGGGGGCTGGTTAGCTGTACATTTTGCAAACTCCATGCTCTATCCAATCAATTTAAGTTTAATTTGGACTTTACTGTCCCTTTAAATCAAAACAGGAATTGGACATTGCTGATTCCTCATTAAGAGAGGCTTCGAAACCTTACGAGACTCACAGGAAATAGTAAATGTTCTATATTATACGTGTTGTCCTTCTCACTATGTTTGTATTGAAATACTAATTTTCCAATAAAAAAAAAGATTTAAACATAAATCAAAACAGGAACATGAACTCTACCACACATTTTAAGTGGTGAATCCCTGAATGCTCTTGATTTGCAATACAGTTTCATTATATGTCATGCATATATATATAAAATCCCTTTATGCACTGTTAATTAATTAGTAATACAGACATGAACACAAACTGATACATATACAGCTATGAAATAGGATAAAGTTGCTCAATAATCAGATGTAAAATGAATACATAGGTTACATTAAAGGGACAGTAAAGGAAAAAAAACTTTCATGAATCAGAGAGAGCATGCAGTTTTAAACAACTTTCCAATTTATTTCTATAATAGCATTTGCTTTGTTCGCTTGGTATGTTTTATTGAAGAGTAAAACTAGGTAGGCTGATAAGAGCTCAGGAGTGTGCATGTGTCTTCAATAAAAGACCTTTCACAAATATTGCAAGGATTACGGTGTATGCTTGTCCCTATATAACCCACACACATCCTGATTCTGGCAGTGGACCTAGTTTCACTCCCACAGAGACCAGACTGTGACTATCCAGGATTTGAAGGATCATAGTGGACGGCTGGGAACAAGGGGAAAGCAGAAGGAGATATCGATCATACCAACTATAACCTGTGTCTTATCTATACCTCATATCGGTTGAGGTCAAATCACGTGAGTGGTTCTATTTACCTTGTTCTGTTTATAACATTAGTACCAACAGGCTTCTCTAGGGGTGTCTTTCTTGGGCGCTTCTCTACCCTTTAGCGTTTCACACACACACACACACACACACACACATATACATATATATATATATATATATATATAGGTATCCAAAACACCAAAACTCGCCCACAAAGGAAAAATGCCTGGGTGCAAATTTGTAGAAGATATGCAGCCAAAAGAAAATGCACTCTCAGGACTTTCATAAACAGGTTACTTTTACTTCTGTAACGTTTTCGGAGGTCTTGCCTCCTTCATCAGCATAAATAAAGTGAAAACAAACAAACTCTTAAATAGTGACATACTCACTCAAAATCATTTCAAACCACTACCTGTGCTGGCGCCAAAATTACCGGTGTTGGAACGCATAATGCGTTCCAAATGTGCTAAGTGGCGGAAGTAGTGCGCCAAACTACTTCCGGTTGTCAAAATTCTATAGCCGTAAATAATCGGCTTTCTCTATGTGAATGCCATAATTATAAAACCATTGTGGCATATTATCTAAACGCATAAAGCAAACTCTTAGCGTGCAAACGATTGTGCTGATACTTTGATTAGTGATAGTAAATGTGACAGCCGCTTGTTGCCATGACAACTTAAACAATGCTGGAGTGTAATCCTGTACAGGGACAGACTAACAGTAACTATGTTTCTGAATACACCAAAGTGTGTTAAAACAGGCATGATGTTTGGCTACAATGTGAGTGTTTAAAGATGGTGTATATATTGATAAAAGAGGATAAACAAATCTAATTATTAGGCACGCCAGCTGATATATTGTGCTATATATATATGTGTAGTGTTACCTTATGTTGAAGATATTGAGTCAATATGTCCAATATTCATAGAGGAATCTCATATGGAGATATGTACCTCCGATATATAGCCTTCAAATTCTACATAACTAAAATATTAACGATTATCGTTTATCTGCGATCTTCCCATTAGTATGAACTGTTAACATGCATATTATTCCTATCCTCTGTCAAAAACCCTTTATGTATTTTTGAAATTTATACCGCTCACCTAGTTCCTATTCAGTGATGGGGTTATATATTAACACCATATTAATTCTCGTTATAAGAGCTACGTGGGTCATATATGTATATTCCACTGCTATCTTGTGGCTAACAATGCCCTCATATGCTCCTTATTTAAACACTCCAAAGCGTTTAGGCACAAACGTACAAAAGATGAATAAACTTAAACTTAAAAAATAAACTTAAAAAATAGTAAATAAAAGCAATTGATATGACGGTCTTTCCATTAATTTAAACACTATCCCATTCGGGATGGATTTAGCTCTAATAGTCCTTGATTTTCGTATATGCAGAATAAAGGGCGTTGAGTCATTCACTTCTGTATTTATGTATAATGTGATCCACTCTGTGTTTATTTCTATGCGTTCTTCGTTGTCTTCTATTGCCCCCTGGACCTCTAGGTTAATATTGCCTTTAGGATTGAATGCTTAGTATGCATCATATTCTCCTGGTTATTGTGCCATCAAATTATTTTCCATGTTGTTGTTTTCTTCTTACTGGGATGCTTAAGGATCTAGTGTCCAGTTTTGGCTATGTGTACTGCTATGTGTGAAAAAACTGGTAACTCCAAGGCACCACTATCCGACTTCCACGCAGGTATTAGAAATACCAAAGACTCCTACCCCTGGTGCTGTGTGCCAACATGGTTTAGGAGCACCCCTAGAACGAGGCACGCCGACCATACGGCGCACAGAGTCATAATAGTCTAGGTGCCGTACCCTGCGCTTGTATCACATTATATAGCTGTATTACACCAAAGCCTTGAAGTCAGGGGTGGTGTTGAGCCCCCCTGGATAAATGGTACCCAGTCGGTACATCCATTGTGCCTCCCGTTGCAGAAGTATTTTACCTCTGTCTCCCCCTCTATCTAATGGGGGTACATGATCAATGAGTGTGTATCTTATTGATGCCACCGAGTGTCTGTACTCTGCACAGTGTCTCGCTACCGGTTGTTCTGATTCCCCGGATTTGTGAGCCGACCTTATGGCATGCCGATGATTGGCCATCCTTTCTCTCAGGGTACCTGTCGTTTTACCGACATAGTGCCAAGAGCATGGGCATACCAATAAGTAGATGACAAACGTGGTCGTACAGGTAATCGAATGTCGTATGTGGAACTGCTTGTTGGTATGGGGATGGTTAAATATTCTGGTACTTATAAGTCCATTACAGGTAGTGCATCCTAAGCATCGATAAGATCCTCTGATGTTGGTATGTGTCCTGGGATTATAGCTTGCCTTTGAGTCAGTTTTGACTAATAAGTCTCGCAGATTTGTGCCCCTCCTATAACCGACCATAGGCGTAAGATGTTTGCTAAATTGTAATTTTGGATCAGTGGAAATGATAGGCCAATGTGTCCTTAAAGAGAGTCCAGCATTTCTGGTACTAGGAGAAAATGTAGTTGCCAGTATAATTCTGTCATCCCTGGTTTGTCTAGGTTCTTGGGCCAATAGTTGTGCTTGTGTTATTTGTGACACTTCCTTCATCATCTGGCTGATTTGTTGGGTCTTATATCCCCTCTCTTCAAATTTTGCACCCATTTCAGACAACTGGGTGGCTCCTAATATAGGATCCGAATTGTTTCTAACTGTTCTGATAAGCTGCGATTTCAATATACCCTTTAGTAATGCTGGGGGGTGACAGCTATCTGACCTCAATAGGGAGTTCCTATCCGTAGGTTTACTGAATAGTGTGCATCCTAGTCCCTGTGTGGTTTTATATACTTTGAGGTCAAGAAAGTTAATAGACTCTGTGTCACTCAACATTTTGAATCTAACAGTGGTCTGTGTATTGTTGATCGTTTCAAACCACTCATGGAGGTCATCCATGCCCCCTCTCCAAATCAAAAAGATATCGTCAATATACCTACGGTAGAAAATGATGGATGAATCACATTTTCCCCATAGGTATATGTTCTCAAAATGTGACATGAAGATGTTAGCATAGGAGGGGGCCATGGATGACCCCATGGCCGTACCCGCTATCTGAAGAAAGAATTTGTTTTCGAATCTGAAATAATTCTTGTGTAAACAAAATTCAATGAGAGATAGTACGTATTCAATGGGGGGTCCCTCATAGAGGGGATTGTTCGTGAGGTGTGCCCTAACTGCTTCTAATCCCTCCCCGTGGGGAATGATAGTGTACAGGCTGTTCACGTCCATGGTGACCAAAATGTCACCAGTCTGCACGTGAACAGCCCCCAACAGTCTAATAAATTCGCTGGTATCCAGCAAAAAGGATCGTGTTCCTCTGACAACCGGCTGTAGCAGCAGGTCAATGTACTGTGACACCGGTTGGCATAAGGAATCTACTGCCGACACGATAGGACGACCCGGAGGTGCCTTTGCATCCTTATGCACCTTTGGTATTGTGTATAATATGGGTATCCTTGGATGTGGTGTGATGCAATATTTTTTGATGTGTTCAGAGATGAAACCCTGTTCGCAACCCATCTGAATTAAATCATCCAATTGTTTTTTGTATGTATCTGTTGGATCACCCTTCAGAGCCATGTATGTAGATGTATCTGAGAGTTGATGTACGATATCACTTTTGTAGTAATCATAGTTCAAAAGGACTATGGCCCCTCCCTTATCCGCTGGTCTAATGGTAAGGGAGGTGTCATCCTGGAGTGTTTTAATAGCTTCTCTTTCTATTTGTGTTAAATTATGTTTCCATATAGAATGCTCTCTGTCCTTATCTAGGTCTTGAGAGACCATACGAATAAAGGTCTTGGTGCTGGCGCTATAATTGGTAGGCTCAAATGAGCTTGGTATATGACATTGGCGTTCAATTGCGGTTTTGGTGTTATCTGATATAGTGTTCTGGAAAAACTCCTTAAGCTTTAAGGTTCTGCAAAATTTGTGAATATCAACTTTCTGTTCATACTCATTGATTGTTGTGCTGGGAACAAATGATAGTCCCTTATTCAGAAGTTGTATTTCACCATTTGTCAGAACATGAGAGCTTAAATTAATTATTGCATCCCTCGCCTCCCCCTTCTTGGTGGTCTGTGTCTTGGTGCCCGCCCGCCTAATGTGGGGTCTCGTATGTCTGCTCTCTGTGAGCGTGTTGTAACCCCTAAAAAATGTCTTGGTGTTGACTGTGCATTGTAATGGTCAAAATTGTCACCTGTACCCGGTGGGGTATATGGCCTTGCACTAGGGGCTCTCTCATTATCGGTGGACTCAGCTTCACTTGTATCCACTGTGTCAAAGCGTACACGCCTATCTCGCTGTCTTCTCCTGGGCTGTATCTCTCTAGTGCCTGTGAGCCATTTATATACCTTGCCCTGGGAGTAATCTAACTTAACGGTATCCAGTTTCCTATTTTTAAATGTAATTAAATCATTTTTGTATTTATCAATTTGAGTTTTGATTTTGGATAACCAGTTTTCTTGTTGATCATTAGCAAGAATTGGGTTATGTGTTGTTTCAAACTGCTGAATTTCAATTTTAACCTTAGTTAAGATAGAAGTGACTTCTTCAATGACCAACAATATTAAATCAAAAGAACATTTGTTTAGAATGTAGCACCACTTCTTTCTGAATTCAGGGTTGTCTCTGCCTATGGTGGGAATATTGTGTACCCTAAACCCCCTTGGAATTTGCCCATTTCTATGGTAGTCTGAGAGATAGCTCCCATGTAACGATAAATCTATCTCACGTTTTTTCAATTTTAACAATGCAAAATATAAGTTAATAGGAGTCTCACCAGTCGTTCTGGATATGGGTGCAAACAATATGCGGTTAGCATCATCCTCGGTGTAGGAAACCGTCCCTGTTTGTGCTGCTTTGGCTTGTATTGCCGGATCTTCAACTGTTTCCACATAAATGGCAATAGGATCTTGTTGGTTCTCACCTTGTGATGACATGGTTAGTTCCGGAAAATAAAGGAGCCTATAAAACAAATTCCACAGCAATCACACTGAACCTTTATGAAAAAGATGTGTCCAATCTTGTATATTTAGAGCCAAATCACAGTACGAAAGTTCCGTTTATCAAGTGGTAGAAATGATGAGGTTAATTCAGGAGGGGCACGCCTGGTCGTGTGTATAGGTATCCAAAACACCAAAACTCGCCCACAAAGGAAAAATGCCTGGGTGCAAATTTGTAGAAGATATGCAGCCAAAAGAAAATGCACTCTCAGGACTTTCATAAACAGGTTACTTTTATTTCTGTAACGTTTTCGGAGGTCTTGCCTCCTTCATCAGCATAAATAAAGTGAAAACAAACAAACTCTTAAATAGTGACATACTCACTCAAAATCATTTCAAACCACTACCTGTGCTGGCGCCAAAATTACCGGTGTTGGAACGCATAATGCGTTCCAAATGTGCTAAGTGGCGGAAGTAGTGCGCCAAACTACTTCCGGTTGTCAAAATTCTATAGCCGTAAATAATCGGCTTTCTCTATGTGAATGCCATAATTATAAAACCATTGTGGCATATTATCTAAACGCATAAAGCAAACTCTTAGCGTGCAAACGATTGTGCTGATACTTTGATTAGTGATAGTAAATGTGACAGCCGCTTGTTGCCATGACAACTTAAACAATGCTGGAGTGTAATCCTGTACAGGGACAGACTAACAGTAACTATGTTTCTGAATACACCAAAGTGTGTTAAAACAGGCATGATGTTTGGCTACAATGTGAGTGTTTAAAGATGGTGTATATATTGATAAAAGAGGATAAACAAATCTAATTATTAGGCACGCCAGCTGATATATTGTGCTATATATATATGTGTAGTGTTACCTTATGTTGAAGATATTGAGTCAATATGTCCAATATTCATAGAGGAATCTCATATGGAGATATGTACCTCCGATATATAGCCTTCAAATTCTACATAACTAAAATATTAACGATTATCGTTTATCTGCGATCTTCCCATTAGTATGAACTGTTAACATGCATATTATTCCTATCCTCTGTCAAAAACCCTTTATGTATTTTTGAAATTTATACCGCTCACCTAGTTCCTATTCAGTGATGGGGTTATATATTAACACCATATTAATTCTCGTTATAAGAGCTACGTGGGTCATATATGTATATTCCACTGCTATCTTGTGGCTAACAATGCCCTCATATGCTCCTTATTTAAACACTCCAAAGCGTTTAGGCACAAACGTACAAAAGATGAATAAACTTAAACTTAAAAAATAAACTTAAAAAATAGTAAATAAAAGCAATTGATATGACGGTCTTTCCATTAATTTAAACACTATCCCATTCGGGATGGATTTAGCTCTAATAGTCCTTGATTTTCGTATATGCAGAATAAAGGGCGTTGAGTCATTCACTTCTGTATTTATGTATAATGTGATCCACTCTGTGTTTATTTCTATGCGTTCTTCGTTGTCTTCTATTGCCCCCTGGACCTCTAGGTTAATATTGCCTTTAGGATTGAATGCTTAGTATGCATCATATTCTCCTGGTTATTGTGCCATCAAATTATTTTCCATGTTGTTGTTTTCTTCTTACTGGGATGCTTAAGGATCTAGTGTCCAGTTTTGGCTATGTGTACTGCTATGTGTGAAAAAACTGGTAACTCCAAGGCACCACTATCCGACTTCCACGCAGGTATTAGAAATACCAAAGACTCCTACCCCTGGTGCTGTGTGCCAACATGGTTTAGGAGCACCCCTAGAACGAGGCACGCCGACCATACGGCGCACAGAGTCATAATAGTCTAGGTGCCGTACCCTGCGCTTGTATCACATTATATAGCTGTATTACACCAAAGCCTTGAAGTCAGGGGTGGTGTTGAGCCCCCCTGGATAAATGGTACCCAGTCGGTACATCCATTGTGCCTCCCGTTGCAGAAGTATTTTACCTCTGTCTCCCCCTCTATCTAATGGGGGTACATGATCAATGAGTGTGTATCTTATTGATGCCACCGAGTGTCTGTACTCTGCACAGTGTCTCGCTACCGGTTGTTCTGATTCCCCGGATTTGTGAGCCGACCTTATGGCATGCCGATGATTGGCCATCCTTTCTCTCAGGGTACCTGTCGTTTTACCGACATAGTGCCAAGAGCATGGGCATACCAATAAGTAGATGACAAACGTGGTCGTACAGGTAATCGAATGTCGTATGTGGAACTGCTTGTTGGTATGGGGATGGTTAAATATTCTGGTACTTATAAGTCCATTACAGGTAGTGCATCCTAAGCATCGATAAGATCCTCTGATGTTGGTATGTGTCCTGGGATTATAGCTTGCCTTTGAGTCAGTTTTGACTAATAAGTCTCGCAGATTTGTGCCCCTCCTATAACCGACCATAGGCGTAAGATGTTTGCTAAATTGTAATTTTGGATCAGTGGAAATGATAGGCCAATGTGTCCTTAAAGAGAGTCCAGCATTTCTGGTACTAGGAGAAAATGTAGTTGCCAGTATAATTCTGTCATCCCTGGTTTGTCTAGGTTCTTGGGCCAATAGTTGTGCTTGTGTTATTTGTGACACTTCCTTCATCATCTGGCTGATTTGTTGGGTCTTATATCCCCTCTCTTCAAATTTTGCACCCATTTCAGACAACTGGGTGGCTCCTAATATAGGATCCGAATTGTTTCTAACTGTTCTGATAAGCTGCGATTTCAATATACCCTTTAGTAATGCTGGGGGGTGACAGCTATCTGACCTCAATAGGGAGTTCCTATCCGTAGGTTTACTGAATAGTGTGCATCCTAGTCCCTGTGTGGTTTTATATACTTTGAGGTCAAGAAAGTTAATAGACTCTGTGTCACTCAACATTTTGAATCTAACAGTGGTCTGTGTATTGTTGATCGTTTCAAACCACTCATGGAGGTCATCCATGCCTAGATCCTTAAGCATCCCAGTAAGAAGAAAACAACAACATGGAAAATAATTTGATGGCACAATAACCAGGAGAATATGATGCATACTAAGCATTCAATCCTAAAGGCAATATTAACCTAGAGGTCCAGGGGGCAATAGAAGACAACGAAGAACGCATAGAAATAAACACAGAGTGGATCACATTATACATAAATACAGAAGTGAATGACTCAACGCCCTTTATTCTGCATATACGAAAATCAAGGACTATTAGAGCTAAATCCATCCCGAATGGGATAGTGTTTAAATTAATGGAAAGACCGTCATATCAATTGCTTTTATTTACTATTTTTTAAGTTTATTTTTTAAGTTTAAGTTTATTCATCTTTTGTACGTTTGTGCCTAAACGCTTTGGAGTGTTTAAATAAGGAGCATATGAGGGCATTGTTAGCCACAAGATAGCAGTGGAATATACATATATGACCCACGTAGCTCTTATAACGAGAATTAATATGGTGTTAATATATAACCCCATCACTGAATAGGAACTAGGTGAGCGGTATAAATTTCAAAAATACATAAAGGGTTTTTGACAGAGGATAGGAATAATATGCATGTTAACAGTTCATACTAATGGGAAGATCGCAGATAAACGATAATCGTTAATATTTTAGTTATGTAGAATTTGAAGGCTATATATCGGAGGTACATATCTCCATATGAGATTCCTCTATGAATATTGGACATATTGACTCAATATCTTCAACATAAGGTAACACTACACATATATATATAGCACAATATATCAGCTGGCGTGCCTAATAATTAGATTTGTTTATCCTCTTTTATCAATATATACACCATCTTTAAACACTCACATTGTAGCCAAACATCATGCCTGTTTTAACACACTTTGGTGTATTCAGAAACATAGTTACTGTTAGTCTGTCCCTGTACAGGATTACACTCCAGCATTGTTTAAGTTGTCATGGCAACAAGCGGCTGTCACATTTACTATCACTAATCAAAGTATCAGCACAATCGTTTGCACGCTAAGAGTTTGCTTTATGCGTTTAGATAATATGCCACAATGGTTTTATAATTATGGCATTCACATAGAGAAAGCCGATTATTTACGGCTATAGAATTTTGACAACCGGAAGTAGTTTGGCGCACTACTTCCGCCACTTAGCACATTTGGAACGCATTATGCGTTCCAACACCGGTAATTTTGGCGCCAGCACAGGTAGTGGTTTGAAATGATTTTGAGTGAGTATGTCACTATTTAAGAGTTTGTTTGTTTTCACTTTATTTATGCTGATGAAGGAGGCAAGACCTCCGAAAACGTTACAGAAATAAAAGTAACCTGTTTATGAAAGTCCTGAGAGTGCATTTTCTTTTGGCTGCATATCTTCTACAAATTTGCACCCAGGCATTTTTCCTTTGTGGGCGAGTTTTGGTGTTTTGGATACCTATACACACGACCAGGCGTGCCCCTCCTGAATTAACCTCATCATTTCTACCACTTGATAAACGGAACTTTCGTACTGTGATTTGGCTCTAAATATACAAGATTGGACACATCTTTTTCATAAAGGTTCAGTGTGATTGCTGTGGAATTTGTTTTATAGGCTCCTTTATTTTCCGGAACTAACCATGTCATCACAAGGTGAGAACCAACAAGATCCTATTGCCATTTATGTGGAAACAGTTGAAGATCCGGCAATACAAGCCAAAGCAGCACAAACAGGGACGGTTTCCTACACCGAGGATGATGCTAACCGCATATTGTTTGCACCCATATCCAGAACGACTGGTGAGACTCCTATTAACTTATATTTTGCATTGTTAAAATTGAAAAAACGTGAGATAGATTTATCGTTACATGGGAGCTATCTCTCAGACTACCATAGAAATGGGCAAATTCCAAGGGGGTTTAGGGTACACAATATTCCCACCATAGGCAGAGACAACCCTGAATTCAGAAAGAAGTGGTGCTACATTCTAAACAAATGTTCTTTTGATTTAATATTGTTGGTCATTGAAGAAGTCACTTCTATCTTAACTAAGGTTAAAATTGAAATTCAGCAGTTTGAAACAACACATAACCCAATTCTTGCTAATGATCAACAAGAAAACTGGTTATCCAAAATCAAAACTCAAATTGATAAATACAAAAATGATTTAATTACATTTAAAAATAGGAAACTGGATACCGTTAAGTTAGATTACTCCCAGGGCAAGGTATATAAATGGCTCACAGGCACTAGAGAGATACAGCCCAGGAGAAGACAGCGAGATAGGCGTGTACGCTTTGACACAGTGGATACAAGTGAAGCTGAGTCCACCGATAATGAGAGAGCCCCTAGTGCAAGGCCATATACCCCACCGGGTACAGGTGACAATTTTGACCATTACAATGCACAGTCAACACCAAGACATTTTTTAGGGGTTACAACACGCTCACAGAGAGCAGACATACGAGACCCCACATTAGGCGGGCGGGCACCAAGACACAGACCACCAAGAAGGGGGAGGCGAGGGATGCAATAATTAATTTAAGCTCTCATGTTCTGACAAATGGTGAAATACAACTTCTGAATAAGGGACTATCATTTGTTCCCAGCACAACAATCAATGAGTATGAACAGAAAGTTGATATTCACAAATTTTGCAGAACCTTAAAGCTTAAGGAGTTTTTCCAGAACACTATATCAGATAACACCAAAACCGCAATTGAACGCCAATGTCATATACCAAGCTCATTTGAGCCTACCAATTATAGCGCCAGCACCAAGACCTTTATTCGTATGGTCTCTCAAGACCTAGATAAGGACAGAGAGCATTCTATATGGAAACATAATTTAACACAAATAGAAAGAGAAGCTATTAAAACACTCCAGGATGACACCTCCCTTACCATTAGACCAGCGGATAAGGGAGGGGCCATAGTCCTTTTGAACTATGATTACTACAAAAGTGATATCGTACATCAACTCTCAGATACATCTACATACATGGCTCTGAAGGGTGATCCAACAGATACATACAAAAAACAATTGGATGATTTAATTCAGATGGGTTGCGAACAGGGTTTCATCTCTGAACACATCAAAAAATATTGCATCACACCACATCCAAGGATACCCATATTATACACAATACCAAAGGTGCATAAGGATGCAAAGGCACCTCCGGGTCGTCCTATCGTGTCGGCAGTAGATTCCTTATGCCAACCGGTGTCACAGTACATTGACCTGCTGCTACAGCCGGTTGTCAGAGGAACACGATCCTTTTTGCTGGATACCAGCGAATTTATTAGACTGTTGGGGGCTGTTCACGTGCAGACTGGTGACATTTTGGTCACCATGGACGTGAACAGCCTGTACACTATCATTCCCCACGGGGAGGGATTAGAAGCAGTTAGGGCACACCTCACGAACAATCCCCTCTATGAGGGACCCCCCATTGAATACGTACTATCTCTCATTGAATTTTGTTTACACAAGAATTATTTCAGATTCGAAAACAAATTCTTTCTTCAGATAGCGGGTACGGCCATGGGGTCATCCATGGCCCCCTCCTATGCTAACATCTTCATGTCACATTTTGAGAACATATACCTATGGGGAAAATGTGATTCATCCATCATTTTCTACCGTAGGTATATTGACGATATCTTTTTGATTTGGAGAGGGGGCATGGATGACCTCCATGAGTGGTTTGAAACGATCAACAATACACAGACCACTGTTAGATTCAAAATGTTGAGTGACACAGAGTCTATTAACTTTCTTGACCTCAAAGTATATAAAACCACACAGGGACTAGGATGCACACTATTCAGTAAACCTACGGATAGGAACTCCCTATTGAGGTCAGATAGCTGTCACCCCCCAGCATTACTAAAGGGTATATTGAAATCGCAGCTTATCAGAACAGTTAGAAACAATTCGGATCCTATATTAGGAGCCACCCAGTTGTCTGAAATGGGTGCAAAATTTGAAGAGAGGGGATATAAGACCCAACAAATCAGCCAGATGATGAAGGAAGTGTCACAAATAACACAAGCACAACTATTGGCCCAAGAACCTAGACAAACCAGGGATGACAGAATTATACTGGCAACTACATTTTCTCCTAGTACCAGAAATGCTGGACTCTCTTTAAGGACACATTGGCCTATCATTTCCACTGATCCAAAATTACAATTTAGCAAACATCTTACGCCTATGGTCGGTTATAGGAGGGGCACAAATCTGCGAGACTTATTAGTCAAAACTGACTCAAAGGCAAGCTATAATCCCAGGACACATACCAACATCAGAGGATCTTATCGATGCTTAGGATGCACTACCTGTAATGGACTTATAAGTACCAGAATATTTAACCATCCCCATACCAACAAGCAGTTCCACATACGACATTCGATTACCTGTACGACCACGTTTGTCATCTACTTATTGGTATGCCCATGCTCTTGGCACTATGTCGGTAAAACGACAGGTACCCTGAGAGAAAGGATGGCCAATCATCGGCATGCCATAAGGTCGGCTCACAAATCCGGGGAATCAGAACAACCGGTAGCGAGACACTGTGCAGAGTACAGACACTCGGTGGCATCAATAAGATACACACTCATTGATCATGTACCCCCATTAGATAGAGGGGGAGACAGAGGTAAAATACTTCTGCAACGGGAGGCACAATGGATGTACCGACTGGGTACCATTTATCCAGGGGGGCTCAACACCACCCCTGACTTCAAGGCTTTGGTGTAATACAGCTATATAATGTGATACAAGCGCAGGGTACGGCACCTAGACTATTATGACTCTGTGCGCCGTATGGTCGGCGTGCCTCGTTCTAGGGGTGCTCCTAAACCATGTTGGCACACAGCACCAGGGGTAGGAGTCTTTGGTATTTCTAATACCTGCGTGGAAGTCGGATAGTGGTGCCTTGGAGTTACCAGTTTTTTCACACATAGCAGTACACATAGCCAAAACTGGACACTAGATCCTTAAGCATCCCAGTAAGAAGAAAACAACAACATGGAAAATAATTTGATGGCACAATAACCAGGAGAATATGATGCATACTAAGCATTCAATCCTAAAGGCAATATTAACCTAGAGGTCCAGGGGGCAATAGAAGACAACGAAGAACGCATAGAAATAAACACAGAGTGGATCACATTATACATAAATACAGAAGTGAATGACTCAACGCCCTTTATTCTGCATATACGAAAATCAAGGACTATTAGAGCTAAATCCATCCCGAATGGGATAGTGTTTAAATTAATGGAAAGACCGTCATATCAATTGCTTTTATTTACTATTTTTTAAGTTTATTTTTTAAGTTTAAGTTTATTCATCTTTTGTACGTTTGTGCCTAAACGCTTTGGAGTGTTTAAATAAGGAGCATATGAGGGCATTGTTAGCCACAAGATAGCAGTGGAATATACATATATGACCCACGTAGCTCTTATAACGAGAATTAATATGGTGTTAATATATAACCCCATCACTGAATAGGAACTAGGTGAGCGGTATAAATTTCAAAAATACATAAAGGGTTTTTGACAGAGGATAGGAATAATATGCATGTTAACAGTTCATACTAATGGGAAGATCGCAGATAAACGATAATCGTTAATATTTTAGTTATGTAGAATTTGAAGGCTATATATCGGAGGTACATATCTCCATATGAGATTCCTCTATGAATATTGGACATATTGACTCAATATCTTCAACATAAGGTAACACTACACATATATATATAGCACAATATATCAGCTGGCGTGCCTAATAATTAGATTTGTTTATCCTCTTTTATCAATATATACACCATCTTTAAACACTCACATTGTAGCCAAACATCATGCCTGTTTTAACACACTTTGGTGTATTCAGAAACATAGTTACTGTTAGTCTGTCCCTGTACAGGATTACACTCCAGCATTGTTTAAGTTGTCATGGCAACAAGCGGCTGTCACATTTACTATCACTAATCAAAGTATCAGCACAATCGTTTGCACGCTAAGAGTTTGCTTTATGCGTTTAGATAATATGCCACAATGGTTTTATAATTATGGCATTCACATAGAGAAAGCCGATTATTTACGGCTATAGAATTTTGACAACCGGAAGTAGTTTGGCGCACTACTTCCGCCACTTAGCACATTTGGAACGCATTATGCGTTCCAACACCGGTAATTTTGGCGCCAGCACAGGTAGTGGTTTGAAATGATTTTGAGTGAGTATGTCACTATTTAAGAGTTTGTTTGTTTTCACTTTATTTATGCTGATGAAGGAGGCAAGACCTCCGAAAACGTTACAGAAATAAAAGTAACCTGTTTATGAAAGTCCTGAGAGTGCATTTTCTTTTGGCTGTATATATATATATATATATATATATATATATATATATATATATATATATATATATATATATATATATATATATATATATATATATAACAGAGGGAGTGGATAAGCGCTATAGATATTGAAATCCCTAAGGGATAATGAGAAAAGCACCAGTCTCTGTGATGTTACAGTCCTCCTGTGTATGGTACAAGCAGTCATTACTTGATCTGTGGGAGGAAATAATCCAGAGTGTCTCGCAGCCTAATCCCCAGGCAACAAAGAGAATCCAAAGGAGGATCTCAGCAAAATCTAGAAGAAACAGAAGAGGGAAGGGCGCACAGACACAAGGACCCTGGTGTAGTATGTTAAGTAACCAGAGGCATAATACAGCACTCGCGTGTAAAAACCTCAGCACTATGAGGTATACAGTAGGCAGGGAGGCTTCTCACAACCAGTAGGACCCTCTTATTCCAGCTCTTTTTAGACTCCCCCAACAGAAGATTAACCGTTAACGGAGAGCTTTGCAGCTGGCTGACCCACTGTCAGAAAACACTTGTATGGTAGATGATGCAGGCACTGAGGGGTTAAAGCATTTAGCAACAGGAGGTGTAAAAACGTTTGTACACTTTATTAGCCTGAACTCCAATGTGATATAGGTAGGATGTACTGACACCTCAGTGTGTTAAGTAATACTTAGTGCCTCTGAAGAAGCGACCAATAGTGTTGTGAAACGCGTCAGGCCACGCCCCCAACTCGGACACACAGTCTAACTGTGTTTTATAGACTTTTAGAATTGTTTTAACAGTGCCAAGGCACTAAGTATTACTTAACACACTGAGGTGTGTCAGTACATCCTACCTATATCACATTGCAGGCTGCTTGCAGGCAGTTATTATATTTAAGGTTATTGTTCATAAGCCTTGGAGTTCAGGCTAATAAAGTGTACAAACGTTTTTACACCTCCTGTTGCTAAATGCTTTAACCCCTCAGTGCCTGCATCATCTACCATACAAGTGTTTTCTGACAGTGGGTAAGCCAGCTGCAAAGCTCTCCGTTAACGGTTAATCTTCTGTTGGGGGAGTCTAAAAAGAGCTGGAATAAGAGGATCCTACTGGCTGTGAGAAGCCTCCCTGCCTACAGTATACCTCATAGTGCTGAGGTTGTTACACGTGAGTGCAAATTTTGCTTAAGTGCTGTATTATGCCTCTGGTTACGTAACATACTACACCAGGATCCTTGTGTCTGTGCGCCCTTCCCTCTTCCGTTTCTCATATATAATCCCTCATATAGTAAATCCAGCCTCCTGTGACATCAGCCTGGGTGCTAACATGTACCAAACAAATGAAGTGAAAGAAAGCACTCACAGGACTTCTTACTTGTGGGTTAACCAAAAGGCAACTTAACTTTAATTTGACGTTTCGAGGTTCAAACTGACCCCTTCCTCAGAATAAACAAAAGTGACAAATACACAAAGTTATATACTGTGAACAATAATCAAATAACAATACTTACAAATCCCACCTGTGTCCTATAGTGTATTGTGAAGTGTGTGTGTGGAACACACGCTGTGCGTGTCAAAAACTGGAAGTAAATCCATTTCCGGTATTGTAAAAAAATAAATAATTTCTCTACTGCTGTTTATAACCAAAAAGCAGGTTTAGGGCTCATAAATTAAACATTTGTGTTTACTTTAGTGCAACTAGCACCTCACTTGGTTTTGTGTAAATATAATATATCTTACTTGTTTTGTATCCAACTGGCTGTGGCACTGACCGTAAGTGGAACGCATATGCGTTTCAGTAGTCCGGAAGTGACTTCACTTCCGGATTGGCGAATATATTGAGTGGCGCATTTGTGCACAATATTTATTACACCTACCAGACCCTTGTGTTGCTCGCCATATGGCTCAATATTTTATGCAACGTGGGTAGGTGGGAGTCCGGTAAGGACATCTCATGTTATATCGCCAAACCGGAAGTGGCTGAGTCCACAGTGATTGGCCCAAATTACGGGCATTCTCATTGCTTAGCAACCAATGTTGACATCACAACAGTAAATCTAGTGCTTGATATCAAATAAATACTGCTTGGTGTACACATAAATCCAGCTTGGTTACGATATACTATACAAATGCAGCTATTCAATCACTGTACTTTAAAAATATCGCCATACTTAGATAAATCTAAAACAGCTAATATATGTGCATAAAGAGAATATACTTTTGTCATAATGTGTCAATAAAGTATCCAACCCAATATAGTAAAGGTTAATAGATACACTTTGCACCCTTTATATAGCCCTTCAATTTTGATTACGCATGTCTCTCAGTATTATGGCCTGGGATACTAATAATTGCATAGATGCAAACCATCTCCCCTGAGAAACATGTGTCTTACAAACAGTAAATCACAAAAACCGTGCAACATAAATAAAAATATGTTACGCTATTGTAGTATAGTGTACATGTAATATGCCAAATCTTGCTGGCTTAAACTTCAAAGCAAACATTAGCCTGCATGTGTGGTAAGAAAAAGACCTAAGTGAATAAAATCTATATCCAATAAATGTGTTCCACATCTATAAAATCCACATCTATCAAAAAAATATAAAATCAAATACACATGAAAAGTACAACTTGCAATAAAGAAATCTCATCTCTATTCCCAATGGAATCAGATGTCAGTGTGCCATAATAACAGGCATCACTTAGAATATGTTACTGGATATTGTATACATAATTCCAAATATCGTCCTGGGAGAGATCCAGTGGATCATATATAAATCAGGGCTACTAGTGGGCACCGAACTAGCGAGTGACTCGCCTTGGAATAGGGGTGATAGGAGTATGAGCCAGGCCCACTCTCATGGCACCCTGCTCAATACTCCAATATCATGTGGTCCAAGAAGGATGTCTGCACCCAACGGTGTATGACCGCCCTTACGCCACATGTACACAACCCCATCCAGCTCTTGCACCCTAGTAGGTTTCTGGTGCCATCACTTAGATCATGGCCTTGAAATCTGGAACTGAGTTCAGTCCTCCTGGGTGAATGGTTCCCAGTCGATAGATCCATTCTGCTTCACGTTTGAGCAACAGTTTGTTTCTATCACCTCCTCTCTCCAACTTCGGAATGTGATCAATTAGTATGATCCTTATGGATCTTCAGCAAGACAGTGTTGTGCCACTGGTTGTTCGGACTGTCCATTATCAAAGGCCTGCCTGATGGCCAGACGATGGTTAGCCATCCTCTCTCTCATGGTACCCTGGGTCTTGCCCACGTAGAAAGCAGAACATGGGCACACCAAGAGGTACACTACATGTGTAGTGGTACACGTAATTGAATGACGTATACTATAAATTTTATTATTATGTGGATGGTGGAAAGTTCTTGTTGTGATCATGGAATTACAGGTGATACACCCCAGACATCGGAAACATCCCTTATTTCGAAATTTTTGTGGGACTGCATAACTGGCTTTCGGATCTGATTTTACTAGAAGATCTCTGAGGTAAGTGTTTATTCTGTAACCCACCATGGGTCTAAAACTGAGTGAAGGGTAGTTTTTGATCTGATGATAAGATAGTCCAATGTTTGTTCAGTATGCTACCTACCCTTTTGTTATTTGGAGCAAACGTAGTGCTCATTATTAATGGTATCCTAGGGTCTTCACTTCCTCCCTTCTTCTCGGTAATATCTGTGTTCTTTACCTCCTCCAAAATGCCGTCTAGCATTGGTCTCCCATATCCTCTGTTGAGGAATTTATCTTTCATGTCTTCCAACTGGGAGGCCCCCACTACCTTGTCTGAGTTGTTTCTAGACGTTCTCATGAATTGAGATTTAATGATGCCCTTAAACAATGAAGGAGGATGACAGCTCTCAGCCCTCAAAAGGGAATTACGGTCTGTGGGTTTGGAATATAACTTAGTGCCCAGTTTATTATCACAAATAAATATGGAAATATCTAACAAAATGCAAAACCTGTTCCTCAATGTTAATTTTAAACCTAACTGTTGTGTCTGTACTGTTTAATTTGTCAAACCATGTATTGAGTATGTCTCTACCCCCTCTCGAAATGAGAATAACGTCATCTATGTAATGTTTATAAAAAATAATGGACGTATTCAGATCTGACCATAGATATTTATTTTCAAATGCTGACATGAACGTATTAGCATATACACACATATATATATATATACATATATATATATATATATATATACACACACACACACACACACACATATATATATACATATATATATATATATATATACATACACACATGAAAAAGGAGGATTGTTTATAGTCAAAAAATAAAAAAAACATAATTTATGTAAGAACTTACCTGATAAATTCATTTCTTTCATATTAGCAAGAGTCCATGAGCTAGTGACGTATGGGATATACATTCCTACCAGGAGGGGCAAAGTTTCCCAAACCTCAAAATGCCTATAAATACACCCCTCACCACACCCACAATTCAGTTTAACGAATAGCCAAGAAGTGGGGTGATAAAAAAGTGTGAAAGCATATAAAATAAGGAATTGGAATAATTGTGCTTTATACAAAATCATAACCACCACAAAAAAAGGGCGGGCCTCATGGACTCTTGCTAATATGAAAGAAATGAATTTATCAGGTAAGTTCTTACATAAATTATGTTTTCTTTCATGTAATTAGCAAGAGTCCATGAGCTAGTGACGTATGGGATAATGATTACCCAAGATGTGGATCTTTCCACACAAGAGTCACTAGAGAGGGAGGGATAAAATAAAGACAGCCAATTCCTGCTGAAAATAATCCACACCCAAAATAAAGTTTAACGAAAAACATAAGCAGAAGATTCAAACTGAAACCGCTGCCTGAAGTACTTTTCTACCAAAAACTGCTTCAGAAGAAGAAAATACATCAAAATGGTAGAATTTAGTAAAAGTATGCAAAGAGGACCAAGTTGCTGCTTTGCAAATCTGATCAACCGAAGCTTCATTCCTAAACGCCCAGGAAGTAGAAACTGACCTAGTAGAATGAGCTGCAATTCTCTGAGACGGAGTTTTACCCGACTCAACATAGGCAAGATGAATTAAAGATTTTAACCAAGATGCCAAAGAAATGGCAGAAGCTTTCTGGCCTTTTCTAGAACCGGAAAAGATAACAAATAGACTAGAAGTCTTTCTGAAAGATTTAGTAGCTTCAACATAATATTTCAAAGCTCTAACAACATCCAAAGAATGCAACGATTTCTCCTTAGAATTCTTAGGATTAGGACATAATGAAGGAACCACAATTTCTCTACTAATGTTGTTGGAATTCACAACTTTAGGTAAAAATTCAAAAGAAGTTCGCAACACCGCCTTATCCTGATGAAAAATCAGAAAAGGAGACTCACAAGAAAGAGCAGATAATTCAGAAACTCTTCTGGCAGAAGAGATGGCCAAAAGGAACAAAACTTTCCAAGAAAGTAATTTAATGTCCAATGAATGCATAGGTTCAAACGGAGGAGCTTGAAGAGCCCCCAGAACCAAATTCAAACTCCAAGGAGGAGAAATTGACTTAATGACAGGTTTTATACGAACCAAAGCTTGTACAAAACAATGAATATCAGGAAGAATAGCAATCTTTCTGTGAAAAAGAACAGAAAGAGCAGAGATTTGTCCTTTCAAGGAACTTGCGGACAAACCTTTATCTAAACCATCCTGAAGAAACTGTAAAATTCTCGGAATTCTGAAAGAATGCCAAGAAAAATGATGAGAAATACACCAAGAAATATAAGTCTTCCAGACTCTATAATATATCTCTCTAGATACAGATTTACGAGCCTGTAACATAGTATTAATCACAGCGTCAGAGAAACCTCTTTGACGAAGAATCAAGCGTTCAATCTCCATACCTTTAAATATAAGGATTTCAGATCCTGATGGAAAAAAGGACCTTGTGACAGAAGGTCTGGTCTTAACGGAAGAGTCCACGGTTGGCAAGAGGCCATCCGGACAAGATCCGCATACCAAAACCTGTGAGGCCATGCCGGAGCTACCAGCAGAACAAATGAGCATTCCTTCAGAATCTTGGAGATCACTCTTGGAAGAAGAACTAGGGGCGGAAAGATATAGGCAGGATGATACTTCCAAGGAAGTGATAATGCATCCACTGCCTCCGCCTGAGGATCCCGGGATCTGGACAGATACCTGGGAAGTTTCTTGTTTAGATGGGACGCCATCAAATCTATTTCTGGAAGTTCCCACATTTGAACGATCTGAAGAAATACCTCTGGGTGAAGAGACCATTCGCCCGGATGCAACGTTTGGCGACTGAGATAATCCGCTTCCCAATTGTCTACACCTGGGATATGAACCGCAGAGATTAGACAGGAGCTGGATTCCGCCCAAACCAAAATTCGAGATACTTCTTTCATAGCCAGAGGACTGTGAGTTCCTCCTTGATGATTGATGTATGCCACAGTTGTGACATTGTCTGTCTGAAAACAAATGAACGATTCTCTCTTCAGAAGAGGCCAAAACTGAAGAGCTCTGAAAATTGCACGGAGTTCCAAAATATTGATCGGTAATCTCACCTCCTGAGATTCCCAAACTCCTTGTGCCGTCAGAGATCCCCACACAGCTCCCCAACCTGTGAGACTTGCATCTGTTGAAATTACAGTCCAGGTCGGAAGCACAAAAGAAGCCCCCTGAATTAAACGATGGTGATCTGTCCACCACATTAGAAAATGTCGAACAATCGGTTTTAAAGATATTAATTGAGATATCTTTGGGTAATCCTTGCACCATTGATTCAGCATACAAAGCTGAAGAGGTCGCATGTGAAAACGAGCAAAGGGGATCGCGTCCGATGCAGCAGTCATAAGACCTAGAATTTCCATGCATAAGGCTACCGAAGGAAATGATTGTGACTGAAGGTTTCGACAAGCTGCCATCAGTTTTAGACGCCTCTTGTCTGTTAAAGACAGAGTCATGGACACTGAATCTATTTGGAAACCCAGAAAGGTTACCCTTGTCTGAGGAATCAATGAACTTTTTGTTAAATTGATCCTCCAACCATGATCTTGAAGAAACAACACAAGTCGATTCGTATGAAATTCTGCTAAATGTAAAGACTGAGCAAGTACCAAGATATCGTCCAAATAAGGAAATACCACAATACCCTGTTCTCTGATTACAGACAGAAGGGCACCGAGAACCTTTGTAAAAATTCTTGGAGCAGTAGCAAGGCCAAACGGCAGAGCCACAAACTGGTAATGCTTGTCCAGAAAAGAGAATCTCAGGAACCGATAATGATCCGGATGAATCGGAATATGCAGATATGCATCCTGTAAATCTATTGTGGACATATAATTCCCTTGCTGAACAAAAGGCAAAATAGTCCTTACAGTTACCATCTTGAACGTTGGTATCCTTACATAACGATTCAATATTTTTAGATCCAGAACTGGTCTGAAGGAATTCTCCTTCTTTGGTACAATGAAGAGATTTGAATAAAACCCCATCCCCTGTTCCTGAACTGGAACTGGCATAATTACTCCAGTTAACTCTAGATCTGAAACACAATTCAGAAATGCTTGAGCTTTTACTGGATTTACTGGGACACGGGAAAGAAAAAATCTCTTTGCAGGAGGTCTCATCTTGAAACCAATTCTGTACCCTTCTGAAACAATGTTCTGAATCCAAAGATTGTGAACAGAATTGATCCAAATTTCTTTGAAAAAACGTAACCTGCCCCCTACCAGCTGAGCTGGAATGAGGGCCGCACCTTCATGTGGACTTAGAAGCAGGCTTTGCCTTTCTGGCTTGGATTTATTCCAGATTGGAGATGGTTTCCAAACTGAAACTGCTCCTGAGGATGAAGGATCAGGTTTTTGTTCTTTGTTGAAACGAAAGGAACGAAAACGATTATTAGCTCTGTTTTTACCCTTAGATTTTTTATCCTGTGGTAAAAAAGTTCCTTTCCCACCAGTAACAGTTGAAATAATAGAATCCAACTGAGAACCAAATAATTTGTTACCCTGGAAAGAAATGGAAAGTAGAGTTGATTTAGAAGCCATATCAGCATTCCAAGTTTTAAGCCATAAAGCTCTTCTAGCTAAAATAGCTAGAGACATAAACCTGACATCAACTCTGATAATATCAAAGATGGCATCACAGATAAAATTATTAGCATGCTGAAGAAGAAGAATAATATCATGAGAATCATGATGTGTTACTTGTTGCGCTAAGGTTTCCAACCATAAAGTTGAAGCTGCAGCAACATCAGCCAAAGATATAGCAGGTCTAAGAAGATTACCTGAACACAGATAAGCTTTTCTTAGAAAGGACTCAATTTTCCTATCTAAAGGATCCTTAAACGAAGTACCATCTGACGTAGGAATAGTAGTACGTTTAGCAAGGGTAGAAATAGCCCCATCAACTTTAGGGATTTTGTCCCAAAATTCTAATCTGTCAGACGGCACAGGATATAATTGCTTAAAACGTTTAGAGGGAGTAAATGAATTACCCAATTTATCCCATTCTTTGGAAATTACTGCAGAAATAGCATTAGGAACAGGAAAAACTTCTGGAATAACCACAGGAGATTTAAATACCTTATCCAAACGTTTAGAATTAGTATCAAGAGGACCAGAATCCTCTATTTCTAAAGCAATTAGAACGAAGTAAAGAACGAATAAATTCCATTTTAAATAAATATGAAGATTTATCAGCATCAACCTCTGAGACAGAATCCTCTGAACCAGAAGAGTTATCAGAATCAGAATGATGATGTTCATTTAAAAATTCATCTGTAGGGAAAGAAGTTTTAAAAGATTTTTTACGTTTACTAGAAGGAGAAATAACAGGCATAGCCTTCTTTATGGATTCAGAAACAAAATCTCTTATGTTATCAGGAACATTCTGCACCTTAGATGTTGAAGGAACTGCAACAGGCAATGGT
Source organism: Bombina bombina (assembly GCF_027579735.1). NCBI lineage: Eukaryota > Metazoa > Chordata > Amphibia > Anura > Bombinatoridae > Bombina > Bombina bombina. The sequence continues at coordinate 80,477,786 of NC_069505.1, read as the reverse complement.
ACTTTACTAAAGGAAATATCTGCTTTAACAAGTTTGTCATGACAATCAATACAAACAACAGCTGGAGGAATAGCTACCAAAAGTTTACAGCAGATACACTTAGCTTTGGTAGATCCAGCACTAGACAGCGATTTTCCTGTAGTATCTTCTGACTCAGATGCAACGTGAGACATCTTGCAATATGTAAGAGAAAAAACAACAACATATAAAACAAAATTGATCAAATTCCTTAAATGACAGTTTCAGGAATGGGAAAAAATGCCAAAAAACAAGCTTCTAGCAACCAGAAGCAATGAAAAATGAGACTTAAATAATGTGGAGAAAAAAGCGACGCCCATATTTTTTAGCGCCAATAAGACGCCCACATTATTTGGCGCCTAAATGCTTTTTGGCGCCAAAATGACGCCACATCCGGAACGCCAACATTTTTGGCGCAAAATAACGTAAAAAAATGACGCAACTTCCGGCGACACGTATGACGCCGGAAACGGAAAAGAATTTTTGCGCCAAAAAAGTCCGCGCCAAGAATGACGCAATAAAATGAAGCATTTTCAGCCCCCGCGAGCCTAACAGCCCACAGGGAAAAAAGTCAAATTTTTGAAGGTAAGAAAAAAAGATAAAATCAAATGCATAATCCCAAATATGAAACTGACTGTCTGAAAATAAGGAAAGTTGAACATTCTGAGTCAAGGCAAATAAATGTTTGAATACATATATTTAGAACTTTATAAACAAAGTGCCCAACCATAGCTTAGAGTGTCACAGAAAATAAGATTTACTTACCCCAGGACACTCATCTACATGTTTGTAGAAAGCCAAACCAGTACTGAAACGAGAATCAGCAGAGGTAATGGTATATATAAGAGTATATCGTCGATCTGAAAAGGGAGGTAAGAGATGAATCTCTACGACCGATAACAGAGAACCTATGAAATAGACCCCGTAGAAGGAGATCACTGCATTCAAATAGGCAATACTCTCCTCACATCCCTCTGACATTCACTGCACGCTGAGAGGAAAACCGGGCTCCAACTTGCTGCGGAGCGCATATCAACGTAGAATCTAGCACAAACTTACTTCACCACCTCCATCGGAGGCAAAGTTTGTAAAACTGAATTGTGGGTGTGGTGAGGGGTGTATTTATAGGCATTTTGAGGTTTGGGAAACTTTGCCCCTCCTAGTAGGAATGTATATCCCATACGTCACTAGCTCATGGACTCTTGCTAATTACATGAAAGAAATCTTAAGTTAAATCACATAAAAATAGTCTTATAGTGTCTGTCTGTGCCCCTAGTAGCGATCGCCCATAGACCTTCCATGGAATGATATTTATATATAATAATGTATACAGTCACACTTGACCAGGGCTGAAAAAACGTTGAATTGAGTACTTATGCGGTGTGGGTCTTATTGTTGTACCTTGCACATATATTTGTGTAAAAGTGAACCGCCATGCGGCTATGCCCACTGCACGTAAATGATTCCTTATTCGCCCGGTAACCGTTCCAGGATTCCATCAATGGAACTTGATGCCGTGTATCCTTACACCTCTGGCAATCTCTACTCTACTGCTCCGTTGAGAGAACGCTGGAATAGCGTGCGTGTCTGTGGCGTACCACGTGTCCACGATCGTCCAATTGAATTGGAGATGTTCCTTAGTTAAATCCTCGGTGTGCTGTGTGTACTGTGAGCATCCAATCAGAAGTCAAGCTGTCCACACTTGCTAGGGGCTATGAGTGAAGCACTTTAAACCGCTTAACACACTTGCCAACCTGATAAGAAGTATAAACATCCAAAAACGAAAAAATTTCGGCAAAGTGCAATAGCGGTAAAAATAGAAATTTATTGAGTGTAGATACACTATTTAAAACATGGGGGTACCATCCAAAAATGAACAAATTAAGCATGAGAACAGAAAGCTAACATGTTTCGGCTCGCAGCCGTAATCATAGCTAGAGGGTACACCTGTGTGTAACATTAAGTACCGTAATCTAAATTCTCATTGGATAAAAACAGTCATGCATAATTTAACCCTTCATTCACTTATATATATAGCAATTCAACCTTAAATAATGCAATAATACTTTACTAAAGAGAAATAGTAAAGATTTCTTTACATTATTGGTTAAAGAGAAAATTACTTAGCCTTGTAAATATGTGACAGCAGTATAATCGTATTTACTTAATTTTATAACAAACTCATTATAAAAGAATATTAAATATTAAATGTTCTACTAAATTTTAGGTAGACATTACATTTTCAATGGATACTGTAACCTTACAGTTTCACAGATAATGAGTGGAAAAATGGACTATAATAGCAAAGATGGGACCCAAACGGTATTCTTATTGTGGTCCTGTTTTTATATAAATCTAATCTCGAACAGAGATAAATTAACTCAAATAAAATTCTTTGCTAACTATTGAATCATGATTTTTTGGTGTCACCAATAGCAGACAATGACACAGTTTTTGGTGTCACCAATAGCAGACAAAGACACAATTATTTCCAGTAGTTTAGTAAGTCGTACTCAGAGTTCAAACCTTGAGGAACTCTGGTACCCAGTTTGAAGATCCAGAACATCTCCCTCTTGCCCAGCAAGTTGTCTCTGTCGCCTCCCCTAAAAGGGGTTTGTACATTTTCTATAGCTTGCCAGCGAAAGGTAGACAGGGCCTTATTATGTCTCTTGGCAAAGTGCTGGACAAGAGGGGTAGTCCCTTAACCCAAACTGATCATAGACAGATGGTTTCTGATTCTCATATTGGCATCATTTGAGGTGAGCCCTACGTACTGAACGGAACACTCAATGCATGTTATTAAGTAAATAACATAAGGCAGGCATGTCCAAAGTCCGGCCCGCGGGCCAATTGCTGCACTCGTTCCGGACTGATAAGGCCCCACAGATAAAATGCCCAAATATAGATCTTACGGCCCCCCCAGTGAGTCCCCGAGCTCTGCTCAGGACTCCTGGGATCTCTCGCTGCGGGACTTGACGTCATCAGCCGGCACAGGGAGAAGGAAAGCACAAATCTCGCGAGATCTTGGACGTCGCAAGATTTGGGCTTTCCTTCTCCCTGTGCCTCCACACACAGCCACAAGGGCGACCATTAAGGGCTACCAAACACCTTGACAAGGAGCAGTAACTGCACAGACAACACACTGACAGGCAGGCTGGGCTGTGCACTCAGGATACATGCATAAAGCGGACAAGGGAGCATATAGGAATCTTGCCAATTTTTATAATGGCAACTACAAATAAGAAATGAAAAGTTGACAGTGAGGGACGCCGCTTCCAGATCTCAGGCAAGTTTTTTTTTCTCAATTGAGATGAATACATTGTAAAATCTCAGTTAATGTCAGTTGGTCTAAATCAGTTATAAATATATTTGAACACATGTGTACTTGGTGTTATGTTCCTGTTCACATATTTTGAACTTAAAAGTTGACAGACAACCTTTATTACTTTGTGCAATCTACTATGTTCCTGACATATTTCAGCTTCCTGTTTTTTTTTATATTAAAGGCAGAGTGATTTAACACCTGTTTAGATTTGTCATCCAAGTCCCAAAATGAAAAGTATGCCGTTTTCAATAAACTTTGCATAAAATAGTTAATTTGCATTTAATTTAAATGGTTTAAAAGAATGTCAGGCAAAATGGTCGGCCGTCGCACATGTTCACTTCATCAAATCTGGCACTCTTCAAAAAAAAGTTTGGACACCCCTGAGTCATAAGGAGTAGTGCAATTTAAACACGACTCAATTTGAAAAGTCTCTCCTGTACTCATTGAATGAAAATTACTTCAGGTAAGTGCGTATTCACAGGGTCTGCACCTTCTCTTACCGCATCTGAACATTCCCCTGTGTTGTAGCCAAGAGCCTTGATGCTTACTCTTAGGCTTCAATATACAGGAAGGGGACAAAATGTTACCCAAGGTTTTGCATTTTCTGTAAGAGCATTTTAGACCCCTCTCCACACATTCTACAAGACCATCGTCAGCAGCTAGTAGTCTAAAATGTTTCTTTACTATTCTGCAGATATCTTTGTATTGGGCACTATACTCAGTTACAAAGTAAGACCCTTTATTCTTATCAGTATGGAGTCTACCATTCCGGTCTTTATTACAGAGTAGTGTCTTCCTATCAATCCTAGCTACTTGCTGTTGTGCCTTGTCCAATACAGTGTCAGAGTATCCTCTTTCTTTCAGTCTTTTTCTCAAGTCTTCGCTTTGTTTGCCAAAAGCTCCATCCTCTGTGCAATTTCTCTTAAGCCTTACAAATTTTCCTTTCGCTACTGAGAAAGGCACATGTGGGGGATGGCAGCTTTTGGCATGCAATAGCGTATTACGTGTTATGGGTTTGCGATATGTATCACAAGTAATACTTCCATCGCTATTGCCCTTCAGGGTCAGATCTAAATAGCAAATGCTGTCTGTATGGTGTTCAAAAGTAAAACTTAAACCCATGTCATTGTTGCCAATCCTTGCAATAAAACTTTGTAACTCTTCATCAGTACCTTTCCATATCATAAGAAGGTCATCTATGTATCTCCTGTAAAACACAATATTGTCTTTATATATATTCTCATCTCCAAAGATGTGGGACAGCTCCCACCAGCCTATATAAAGGCTGGCGAATGATGGAGCAAATTTTGCACCCATCGCTGTCCCACACCTCTGGAGATAGAACTGCCCTTCAAATTTGAAGTAATTATGTGTCAGGAGATACATAGTGACCATCTGTACATAGTTCCTCAATTCATCTGTGAAATTCGTCAAAGTCTGTAAAAAATACATAATAGCCTCAAGTCCCTTTTCGTGGGGTATAGAAGAGTAGAGTGCTGTCACATCTATTGTCACCCATCTATATGTACCCTCTATCCATCTTTCTTTTTCAAGTAGATTGATAACATGTTTAGTGTCTCGCAAATAGCTATGTAATTTGAGAACTAAAGGGTTCAAGATCGCATCAAGCCACTCAGATGTTCTGATACAGAGCCGATGCCACTAACGATTGGACGACCTTTGACATTCTCAATGCTCTTATGCACTTTTGGAAGGTGGTGGAAGATGGGCACAACAGGGCAGGTTACAAACAAGTAATCCCCTGTGGATTCATTAATGTGCCCATCCTCCATACCATCATCCAAAATTGTTTTAAGCGTTACTTGATACATCTGAGTGGGATCACCCTGTAGAGGGACATAGTTGTTTGTGTCTTGTAACTGACGTAAGGCCTCTTTTACATAGTCAGTCCTATCAAGGACGACTATTGAACCGCCTTTGTCTGCTTTACGTATTATAATATCATCCATATGTTTCAATTCATTCAAAGCTCTCTTGGCCTTACGTGATAGGTTATCTGACTGAACAGTACTCTTACTTAATGCTAGAAGATCTTTCTCCACCCTTCTGTAAAAAGTCTCCAGTGTTGTACCTCTATGATGTATAGGGTAAAATTCAGATGAGGGTTTAAAACCACTGAATTCATTCACAGAGGGGTAGTTGGGATCCATATGACCTTCTGAGGCAAGAGCATTTAGAGTATTAATGTCACATGCATCCTTAAATGGAATATCAATAATATCCCTTGTTGTTAAAATCTCACCTCCATTACTATTCCCATCCACCACAGGTGCTTCCTTAAAGAATTTCTGTAAAGTTAGATTTCTTATTAGTTTGTTCCAATCTAACATTGTCTCAAAAACATTAAATGTATTAGTAGGAGCAAAATTCAGACCCAGACTCAGCACTTTTAAATGCTCTTTAGTAAGTGCTCTGGAAGAAAGATTAATTACATTATTCATGTGTATTTCGTGCTAGTTTTGTTCCCTCTTAGTTGATACCTGGCTTGTTCGTGTCCTATACTGGTCTTTTCTGGTGCTACGTAAAAAACCTTCTCAAATTCTGTCTTATCCTGATTTACAACATTAGATTGACTACTGGAATGGCTCATCACATATTTAGAGCCTTTATTGGGCATTGCTTGAGATAGTGTCTTTAGGTCTGGCTACCTGTTCCTCATTACGTGTAGCTGCTTGTGTATTAGACATCTGAAAGCTGACATTACGGAACAGCCTTTAATATGCCTACTTGAGAGGTCTGTTCCTGATGAGTATCTCCCTGGTGTCTCCCTTCTGACCTATTCCATTATCTGAATTAGATGTCTTATTGTTGCTCGGTGACCTATTTTATAGTTTCTATTCCTACTTCTGGATCTCCCTCTGTTCTGCAATATCCTTGTGTTAGTTCTATCTGTCCTATTCCAAACAAACATTCTTACTCTCATAATCTGTTTTATCTCTAACAAATTTAGTATGTTTCAAATTCAGAACTGAGGTTTTGATCTCTGTGAGTGATGTTTTCAATATGTTATTAAATTTAGAAAATTCTACTTCAATTTTCCTAGTATTCATTTCTGTCTGCAAAAACATAATTTATGCAAGAACTTACCTGATAAATTCATTTCTTTCATATTAGCAAGAGTCCATGAGCTAGTGACGTATGGGATATACATTCCTACCAGGAGGGGCAAAGTTTCCCAAACCTCAAAATGCCTATAAATACACCCCTCACCACACCCACAAATCAGTTTAACGAATAGCCAAGAAGTGGGGTGACAAGAAAAAAGTGCGAAAGCATATAAAATAAGGAATTGGAATAATTGTGCTTTATACAAAAAAATCATAACCACCACAAAAAAAGGGTGGGCCTCATGGACTCTTGCTAATATGAAAGAAATGAATTTATCAGGTAAGTTCTTACATAAATTACGTTTTCTTTCATGTAATTAGCAAGAGTCCATGAGCTAGTGACGTATGGGATAATGACTACCCAAGATGTGGATCTTTCCACGCAAGAGTCACTAGAGAGGGAGGGATAAAATAAAGACAGCCAATTCCTGCTGAAAATAATCCACACCCAAAATAAAGTTTAATGAAAACATAAGCAGAAGATTCAAACTGAAACCGCTGCCTGAAGTACTTTTCTACCAAAAACTGCTTCAGAAGAAGAAAACACATCAAAATGGTAGAATTTAGTAAAAGTATCCAAAGAGGACCAAGTTGCTGCTTTGCAAATCTGATCAACCGAAGCTTCATTCCTAAACGCCCAGGAAGTGGAAACTGACCTAGTAGAATGAGCTGTAATCCTTTGAGGCGGAGTTTTACCCGACTCGACATAGGCATGATGAATTAAAGATTTCAACCAAGATGCCAAAGAAATGGCAGAAGCTTTCTGGCCTTTTCTAGAACCAGAAAAGATGAAAAATAGACTAGAAGTCTTTCGGAAAGACTTAGTAGCTTCAACATAATATTTCAAAGCTCTAACAACATCCAAAGAATGCAATGATTTCTCCTTAGAATTCTTAGGATTAGGACATAATGAAGGAACCACAATTTCTCTACTAATGTTGTTAGAATACACAACCTTAGGTAAAAATTCAAAAGAAGTTCGCAACACCGCCTTATCCTGATGAAAAATCAGAAAAGGAGACTCACAAGAAAGAGCAGATAATTCAGAGACTCTTCTGGCAGAAGAGATGGCCAAAAGAAACAAAACTTTCCAAGAAAGAAGTTTAATGTCCAATGAATGCATGGGTTCAAAAGGAGGAGCTAGAAGAGCCCCCAGAACCAAATTCAAACTCCAAGGAGGAGAAATTGACTGAATGACAGGTTTTATACGAACCAAGTCTTGTACAAAACAATGAATATCAGGAAGATTAGCAATCTTTCTGTGAAAAAGAACAGAAAACAGAATTTATGTTTACCTGATAAATTACTTTCTCCAACGGTGTGTCCGGTCCACGGCGTCATCCTTACTTGTGGGACATTCTCTTCCCCAACAGGAAATGGCAAAGAGCCCAGCAAAGCTGGTCACATGATCCCTCCTAGGCTCCGCCTACCCCAGTCATTCGACCGACGTTAAGGAGGAATATTTGCATAGGAGAAACCATATGATACCGTGGTGACTGTAGTTAAAGAAAATAAATTATCAGACCTGATTAAAAAACCAGGGCGGGCCGTGGACCGGACACACCGTTGGAGAAAGTAATTTATCAGGTAAACATAAATTCTGTTTTCTCCAACATAGGTGTGTCCGGTCCACGGCGTCATCCTTACTTGTGGGAACCAATACCAAAGCTTTAGGACACGGATGATGGGAGGGAGCAAATCAGGTCACCTAGATGGAAGGCACCACGGCTTGCAAAACCTTTCTCCCAAAAATAGCCTCAGAAGAAGCAAAAGTATCAAACTTGTAAAATTTGGTAAAAGTGTGCAGTGAAGACCAAGTCGCTGCCCTACATATCTGATCAACAGAAGCCTCGTTCTTGAAGGCCCATGTGGAAGCCACAGCCCTAGTGGAATGAGCTGTGATTCTTTCGGGAGGCTGCCGTCCGGCAGTCTCGTAAGCCAATCTGATGATGCTTTTAATCCAAAAAGAGAGAGAGGTAGAAGTTGCTTTTTGACCTCTCCTTTTACCTGAATAAACAACAAACAAGGAAGATGTTTGTCTAAAATCCTTTGTAGCATCTAAATAGAATTTTAGAGCGCGAACAACATCCAAATTGTGCAACAAACGTTCCTTCTTTGAAACTGGTTTCGGACACAGAGAAGGTACGATAATCTCCTGGTTAATGTTCTTGTTAGAAACAACTTTCGGAAGAAAACCAGGTTTAGTACGTAAAACCACCTTATCTGCATGGAACACCAGATAAGGAGGAGAACACTGCAGAGCAGATAATTCTGAAACTCTTCTAGCAGAAGAAATTGCAACCAAAAACAAAACTTTCCAAGATAATAACTTAATATCAACGGAATGCAAGGGTTCAAACGGAACCCCCTGAAGAACTGAAAGAACTAAGTTGAGACTCCAAGGAGGAGTCAACGGTTTGTAAACAGGCTTGATTCTAACCAGAGCCTGAACAAAGGCTTGAACATCTGGCACAGCTGCCAGCTTTTTGTGAAGTAACACAGACAAGGCAGAAATCTGTCCCTTCAAGGAACTTGCAGATAATCCTTTTTCTAATCCTTCTTGAAGGAAGGATAGAATCTTAGGAATCTTAACCTTGTCCCAAGGGAATCCTTTAGATTCACACCAACAGATATATTTTTTCCAAATTTTGTGGTAAATTTTTCTAGTTACAGGCTTTCTGGCCTGAACAAGAGTATCAATAACAGAATCTGAGAACCCTCGCTTCGATAAAATCAAGCGTTCAATCTCCAAGCAGTCAGCTGGAGTGAGACCAGATTCGGATGTTCGAACGGACCTTGAACAAGAAGGTCTCGTCTCAAAGGTAGTTTCCATGGTGGAGCCGATGACATATTCACCAGATCTGCATACCAAGTCCTGCGTGGCCACGCAGGAGCTATCAAGATCACCGACGCCCTCTCCTGATTGATCCTGGCTACCAGCCTGGGGATGAGAGGAAACGGCGGGAATACATAAGCTAGTTTGAAGGTCCAAGGTGCTACTAGTGCATCTACTAGAGTCGCCTTGGGATCCCTGGATCTGGACCCGTAGCAAGGAACTTTGAAGTTCTGACGAGAGGCCATCAGATCCATGTCTGGAATGCCCCACAGTTGAGTGATTTGGGCAAAGATTTCCGGATGGAGTTCCCACTCCCCCGGATGCAATGTCTGACGACTCAGAAAATCCGCTTCCCAATTTTCCACTCCTGGGATGTGGATTGCAGACAGGTGGCAGGAGTGAGTCTCCGCCCATTGAATGATTTTGGTCACTTCTTCCATCGCCAGGGAACTCCTTGTTCCCCCCTGATGGTTGATGTACGCAACAGTCGTCATGTTGTCTGATTGAAACCGTATGAACCTGGCCCTCGCTAGCTGAGGCCAAGCCTTGAGAGCATTGAATATCGCTCTCAGTTCCAGAATATTTATCGGTAGAAGAGATTCTTCCCGAGACCAAAGACCCTGAGCTTTCAGGGATCCCCAGACCGCGCCCCAGCCCATCAGACTGGCGTCGGTCGTGACAATGACCCACTCTGGTCTGCGGAAGGTCATCCCTTGTGACAGGTTGTCCAGGGACAGCCACCAACGGAGTGAATCTCTGGTCCTCTGATTTACTTGTATCTTCGGAGACAAGTCTGTATAGTCCCCATTCCACTGACTGAGCATGCACAGTTGTAATGGTCTTAGATGAATGCGCGCAAAAGGAACTATGTCCATTGCCGCTACCATCAAACCTATCACTTCCATGCACTGCGCTATGGAAGGAAGAGGAACGGAATGAAGTATCCGACAAGAGTCTAGAAGTTTTGTTTTTCTGGCCTCTGTCAGAAAAATCCTCATTTCTAAGGAGTCTATTATTGTTCCCAAGAAGGGAACCCTTGTTGACGGAGATAGAGAACTCTTTTCCACGTTCACTTTCCATCCGTGAGATCTGAGAAAGGCCAGGACGATGTCCGTGTGAGCCTTTGCTTGAGGAAGGGACGACGCTTGAATCAGAATGTCGTCCAAGTAAGGTACTACAGCAATGCCCCTTGGTCTTAGCACCGCTAGAAGGGACCCTAGTACCTTTGTGAAAATCCTTGGAGCAGTGGCTAATCCGAAAGGAAGCGCCACGAACTGGTAATGCTTGTCCAGGAATGCGAACCTTAGGAACCGATGATGTTCCTTGTGGATAGGAATATGTAGATACGCATCCTTTAAATCCACCGTGGTCATGAATTGACCTTCCTGGATGGAAGGAAGAATTGTTCGAATGGTTTCCATTTTGAACGATGGAACCTTGAGAAACTTGTTTAAGATCTTGAGATCTAAGATTGGTCTGAACGTTCCCTCTTTTTTGGGAACTATGAACAGATTTGAGTAGAACCCCATCCCTTGTTCTCCTAATGGAACAGGATGAATCACTCCCATTTTTAACAGGTCTTCTACACAATGTAAGAATGCCTGTCTTTTTATGTGGTCTGAAGACAACTGAGACCTGTGGAACCTCCCCCTTGGGGGAAGCCCCTTGAATTCCAGAAGATAACCTTGGGAGACTATTTCTAGTGCCCAAGGATCCAGAACATCTCTTGCCCAAGCCTGAGCGAAGAGAGAGAGTCTGCCCCCCACCAGATCCGGTCCCGGATCGGGGGCCAACATTTCATGCTGTCTTGGTAGCAGTGGCAGGTTTCTTGGCCTGCTTTCCCTTGTTCCAGCCTTGCATTGGTCTCCAAGCTTGCTTGGCTTGAGAAGTATTACCCTCTTGCTTAGAGGACGTAGCACTTTGGGCTGGTCCGTTTCTACGAAAGGGACGAAAATTAGGTTTATTTTTGGCCTTGAAAGGCCGATCCTGAGGAAGGGCGTGGCCCTTACCCCCAGTGATATCAGAGATAATCTCTTTCAAGTCAGGGCCAAACAGCGTTTTCCCCTTGAAAGGAATGTTAAGTAGTTTGTTCTTGGAAGACGCATCAGCTGACCAAGATTTCAACCAAAGCGCTCTGCGCGCCACAATAGCAAACCCAGAATTCTTAGCCGCTAACCTAGCCAATTGCAAAGTGGCGTCTAGGGTGAAAGAATTAGCCAATTTGAGAGCACTGATTCTGTCCATAATCTCCTCATAAGGAGGAGAATCACTATCGACCGCCTTTACCAGCTCATCGAACCAGAAACACGCGGCTGTAGCGACAGGGACAATGCATGAAATTGGTTGTAGAAGGTAACCCTGCTGAACAAACATTTTTTTAAGTAAACCTTCTAATTTTTTATCCATAGGATCTTTGAAAGCACAACTATCTTCTATGGGTATAGTGGTGCGTTTGTTTAAAGTGGAAACCGCTCCCTCGACCTTGGGGACTGTCTGCCATAAGTCCTTTCTGGGGTCGACCATAGGAAACAATTTTTTAAATATGGGGGGAGGGACGAAAGGTATACCGGGCCTTTCCCATTCTTTATTTACAATGTCCGCCACCCGCTTGGGTATAGGAAAAGCTTCTGGGAGCCCCGGGACCTCTAGGAACTTGTCCATTTTACATAGTTTCTCTGGGATGACCAAATTGTCACAATCATCCAGAGTGGATAATACCTCCTTAAGCAGAGCGCGGAGATGTTCCAACTTAAATTTAAATGTAATCACATCAGGTTCAGCTTGTTGAGAAATTTTCCCTGAATCTGAAATTTCTCCCTCAGACAAAACCTCCCTGGCCCCATCAGACTGGTGTAGGGGCCTTTCAGAACCATTATCATCAGCGTCGTCATGCTCTTCAGTATCTAAAACAGAGCAGTCGCGCTTACGCTGATAAGTGGGCATTTTGGCTAAAATGTTTTTGATAGAATTATCCATTACAGCCGTTAATTGTTGCATAGTAAGGAGTATTGGCGCGCTAGATGTACTAGGGGCCTCCTGAGTGGGCAAGACTCGTGTAGACGAAGGAGGGAATGATGCAGTACCATGCTTACTCCCCTCACTTGAGGAATCATCTTGGGCGTCATTGTCATTGTCACATAAATCACATTTATTTAAATGAGAAGGAACTCTGGCTTCCCCACATTCAGAGCACAGTCTATCTGGTAGTTCAGACATGTTAAACAGGCATAAACTTGATAACAAAGTACAAAAAACGTTTTAAAATAAAACCGTTACTGTCACTTTAAATTTTAAACTGAACACACTTTATTACTGCAATTGCGAAAAAATATGAAGGAATTGTTCAAAATTCACCAAAATTTCACCACAGTGTCTTAAAGCCTTAAAAGTATTGCACACCAAATTTGGAAGCTTTAACCCTTAAAATAACGGAACCGGAGCCGTTTTTAACTTTAACCCCTTTACAGTCCCTGGTATCTGCTTTGCTGAGACCCAACCAAGCCCAAAGGGGAATACGATACCAAATGACGCCTTCAGAAAGTCTTTTCTATGTATCAGAGCTCCTCACACATGCGACTGCATGTCATGCCTCTCAAAAACAAGTGCGCAACACCGGCGCGAAAATGAGGCTCTGCCTATGATTTGGGAAAGCCCCTAAAGAATAAGGTGTCTAAAACAGTGCCTGCCGATATAATCTTATCAAAATACCCAGATTAAATGATTCCTCAAGGCTAAATATGTGTAATATGTGAATCGATTTAGCCCAGAAAAAGTCTACAGTCTTAATAAGCCCTTATGAAGCCCTTATTTACTATCTTAATAAACATGGCTTACCGGATCCCATAGGGAAAATGACAGCTTCCAGCATTACATCGTCTTGTTAGAATGTGTCATACCTCAAGCAGCAAGAGACTGCTCACTGTTCCCCCAACTGAAGTTAATTCCTCTCAACAGTCCTGTGTGGAACAGCCATGGATTTTAGTAACGGTTGCTAAAATCATTTTCCTCATACAAACAGAAATCTTCCTCTCTTTTCTGTTTCAGAGTAAATAGTACATACCAGCACTATTTTAAAATAACAAACTCTTGATTGAATAATAAAAACTACAGTTAAACACTAAAAAACTCTAAGCCATCTCCGTGGAGATGTTGCCTGTACAACGGCAAAGAGAATGACTGGGGTAGGCGGAGCCTAGGAGGGATCATGTGACCAGCTTTGCTGGGCTCTTTGCCATTTCCTGTTGGGGAAGAGAATGTCCCACAAGTAAGGATGACGCCGTGGACCGGACACACCTATGTTGGAGAAAGGGCAGAGATTTGTCCTGTCAAGGAACTTGCGGACAAACCTTTATCTAGACCATCCTGAAGAAACTGTAAAAATTCTCGGAATTCTAAAAGAATGCCAGGAAAAATGATGAGAAGACACCAAGAAATATAAGTCTTCCAGACTCTATAATATATCTCTCTAGATACAGATTTACGAGCCTGTAACAAAGTATTAATCACAGAGTCAGAGAAACCTCTTTGACCAAGAATCAAGCGTTCAATCTCCATACCCTTAAATTTAAAGACTTGAGATCCTGATGGAAAAAAGGACCTTGCGACAGAAGGTCTGGTCTTAACGGAAGAGCCCACGGTTGGCAAGAGGCCATCCGAAAAAGATCCGTCCATGCTGGAGCTACCAGCAGAACAAACGAGCATTCCTTCAGAATCTTGGAGATTACTCTTGGAAGAAGAACTAGAGGCGGAGAGATATAGGCAGGATGATACTTCCAAGGAAGTGATGATGCATTCACTGCCTCCGCCTGAGGATCCCGGGATCTGAACAGATACCTGGGAAGTTTCTTGTTTAGATGAGAAGCCATCAGATCTATTTCTGGAAGTTCCCACATTTGAACAATCTGAAGAAATACCTCTGGGTGAAGAGACCATTCGCCCGGATACAACGTTTGACGACTGAGATAATCCGCTTCCCAATTGTCTATACCTGGGAAATGAACCGCAGAGATTAGACAGGAGCTGGATTCCGCCCAAACCAGAATTCGAGATACTTCTTTCATAGCCAGAGGACTGTGAGTCCCTCCTTGATGATTGATGTATGCCACAGTTGTGACATTGTCTGTCTGAAAACAAATGAACGATTCTCTCTTCAGAAGAGGCCAAGACTGAAGAGCTCTGAAAATTGCACGGAGTTCCAAAATATTGATCGGTAATCTCACCTCCTGAGATTCCCAAACCCCTTGTGCCGTCAGAGACCCCCAAACAGCTCCCCAACCTGTAAGACTTGCATCTGTTGAAATTACAATCCAGGTCGGAAGAACAAAAGAAGCCCCCTGAACTAAACGATGGTGATCTGTCCACCACGTCAGAGAGTGTCGTACAATCGGTTTTAAAGATATTAATTGAGATATCTTTGTGTAATCCCTGCACCATTGGTTCAGCATACAGAGCTGAAGAGGTCGCATGTGAAAATGAGCAAAGGAGATCACGTCCGATGCAGCAGTCATAAGACCTAAAATTTCCATGCATAAGGCTACCAAAGGGAATGATTGTGACTGAAGGTTTTGACAAGCTGATATCAATGTTAGACTTCTCTTGTCTGACAAAGACAGAGTCATAGACACTGAATCTATCTGGAAACCTAAAAAGGTTACCCTTGTCTGAGGAATCAATGAACTTTTTGGTAAATTGATCCTCCAACCATGATCTTGAAGAAACAACACAAGTCGATTCGTATGAGATTCTGCTAAATGTGAAGACTGAGCAAGTACCAAGATATCGTCCAAATAAGGAAATACCAATACCCTGTTCTCTGATTACAGACAGAAGGGCACCGAGAACCTTTGTAAAAATTCTTGGAGCTGATGCTAGGCCAAACGGTAGAGCCACAAAACTGGTAATGTTTGTCTAGAAAAGAGAATCTCAGAAACTAAAAGTGATCTGGATGAATCGGAATATGCAGATATGCATCCTGTAAATCTATAGTAGACATATAATGCCCTTGCTGAACAAAAGGCAGGATAGTCCTTACAGTTACCATCTTGAATGTTGGTATCCTTACATAACGATTCAATATTGATAGATCCGGAACTGGTCTGAAGGAATTGACCTTCTTTGGTACAATGAAGAGATAGAATAAAACCCCAGCCCCTGTTCCAGAACTGGAACTGGCATAATTACTCCAGCCAACTCTAGATCTGAAACACATTTCAGAAATGCTTGAGCCTTTGCTGGGTTTACTGGGACACGGGAAAGAAAAAAATCTCTTTGCAGGAGGCCTTAACTTAAAGCCAATTCTGTACCCTTCTGAAACAATGTTCTGAAACCAGAGATTGTGAACTGAATTGATCCGAATTTCTTTGAAAAAAACATAAACTGCCCCATACCAGCTGAGCTGGAATGAGGGCCACACCTTCATGGGGACTTAGGAGCTGACTTTGGGTTTCTATAAGGCTTGGATATATTCCAAAGTGAAGATGGTTTCCAAACTGATACCGCTCCTGAGGATGAAGGATCAGGCTTTTGTTCCTTGTTGTGATGAAAGGAACGAAAACGATTATTAGACCTAAATTTACCTTAGATTTTTTATCCTGTGGTAAAAAAGTTCCCTTCCTTCCAGTAACAGTTGAGATAAAAGAATCCAACTGAGAACTGAATCATTTATTACCCTGGAAAGAAAGGGATAGCAAAGTTGACTTAGAAGACATATCAGCATTCCAAGTTTTAAGCCATAAAGCTCTTCTAGCTAAAATAGTTAGAGACATATACCTGACATCAACTCTAATGATATCAAAGATGGCATCACAAATAAAATAATTAGCATGTTATAGAAGAATAATAATGCTATGAGAATTATGATCTGTTACTTGTTGCGCTAAAGCTTCTAACCAAAAAGTTGAAGCTGCAGCAACATCCGCTAAAAATATAGCAGGAGTAGAGACAGCCCCATTAACCTTAGGGATTTTGTCCCAAACTCTAATCTGTCAGATGGCACAGGATATAATTGCTTAAAACGTTTTAAAAGGAGTAAATTAATTACCCAAATTATTCCATTCCCTGGAAATTACTTCAGAAATAGCATCAGGGACAGGAAACACTTCTGGAATAACTACAGGAGATTTAAAAACCTTATTTAAACGTTTAGTTTTAGTATCAAGAGGACCAGAATCCTCTATTTCTAATGCAATTAATACTTCTTTAAATAAAGAACGAATAAATTCCATCTTGAACAAATACAAAGATTTATCAGCATCAACCTCTGAGACAGAAACCTCTGAACCAGAAGAACCATTATCAGTATCAGAATGATGATGTTCATTTAAAAATTCATCTGAAAAAAGAGAAGTTTTAAAAGACTTTTATGTATACTAGAAGGAGAAATAACAGACATAGCCTTCTTAATGGATTTAGAAACAAAATCTCTTATGTTATCAGGAACACTCTGAGTATTAGATGTTGACAGAACAGCAACAGGTAATGTAACAGTACTAAAGGAAATTTTATCCGCATTAACAAGTTTGTCATAACATTTAATACAAACAACAGCTGAAGGAACAGATACCAAAAGTGATACACTTAGCTTTGGTAGCTCCAGCACCGGGCAGCGATTTTCCTGAAGTATCTTCTGACTCAGTTGCAACGTGGAACATCTTGCAATATGTAATAGAAAAAACAACATATAAAGCAAAATTGATCAAATTCCTTAAATGACAGTTTCAGGAATGGGAAAAAAATGCCAGTGAACAAGCTTCTAGCAACCAGAAGCAATAAATAATGAGACTTAAATAATGTGGAGACAAAAGTGACGCCCATATTTTTTTAGCGCCAAATAAGACGCCCACATTATTTGGCGCCTAAATGCTTTTGGCGCCAAAAATGACGCCACATCCGGAACGCCAACACTTTTGACGCAAAAGAACGTCAAAAATGACGCAACTTCCGGCGACACGTATGACGCCGGAAACAGAAAAAATATTTGCGCCAAAAAAGTCCGCGCCAAGAATGACGCAATAAAATGAAGCATTTTCAGCCCCCGCGAGCCTGACAGCCCACAGGGAAAAAGTCAAATTTTTTAAGGTAAGAAAAAATGATTTATTCAAATGCATTATCCCAAATATGAAACTGACTGTCTGAAAATAAGGAATGTTGAACATCCTGAGTCAAGGCAAATAAATGTTTGAATACATATATTTAGAACTTTATAAAAAAGTGCCCAACCATAGCTTAGAGTGTCACAGAAAATAAGACTTACTTACCCCAGGACACTCATCTACATGTTGTAGAAAGCCAAACCAGTACTGAAACGAGAATCAGCAGAGGTAATGGTATATAAATAAGAGTATATCTTCGATTTGAAAAGGGAGGTAAGAGATGAATCTCTACGACCGATAACAGAGAACCTATGAAATAGACCCCGTAGAAGGAGATCATTGCATTCAAATAGGCAATACTCTCCTCACATCCCTCTGACATTCACTGCACGCTGAGAGGAAAACCGGGCTCCAACCTGCTGCGGAGCGCATATCAACGTAGAATCTAGCACAAACTTACTTCACCACCTCCATAGGAGGCAAAGTTTGTAAAACTGATTTGTGGGTGTGGTGAGGGGTGTATTTATAGGCATTTTAAAGTTTGGGAAACTTTGCCCCTCCTGGTAGGAATGTATATCCCATACGTCACTAGCTCATGGACTCTTGCTAATTACATGAAAGAAAAATAGTCTTATAGTGTCTGTCTGTGCCCCTAGTAGCGATCGCCCATAGACCTTCCGTGGAATGATATTTATATATAAGAATGTATACAGTCACACTTGACCAGGGCTGTAAAATCTTTGAATTGAGTACTTATGCGGTGTGGGTCTTATTGTTGTACCTTGCACATATTTGTGTAAAAGTGAACCGCCATACGGATATGCCCACTTACCGCTCCACGTAAATGATTCCTTATTCACCCGGTAACAGTTCCAGGATTCCGTCAATGGAACTTGATGCCGTGTATCCTTACACCTCTGGCAATCTCTCCTCTACTGCTCCGTTGAGAAAACGCTGGAATAGCGTGCGTGTCTGTGGCGTACCACGTGTCCACGATCGTCCAATCGAATTGGAGATGTTCCTTAGGTAAATCCTCGGTGTGCTGTGTGTACTGTGAGCATCCAATCAGAAGTCAAGCTGTCCACGCTTGCTAGAGGCTATGAGTGAAGCACTTTAAACCGCTTAACACACTTGCCAACCTGATAAGAAGTATAAACATCCAAAAACGAAAAAATTTCGGCAAAGTGCAATAGCGGTAAAAATAGAAATTTGAGTGTAGATACACTATTTAAAACATGGTGGTACCATCCAAAAATGTACAAGAATGAACAAATTAAGCATGAGAACAGAAAGCTAACATGTTTCGGCTCGCAGCCGTAATCATAGCTAGAGGGTACACCTGTGTGTAACATTAAGTACCCTAATCTAAATTCTCATTGGATAAAAACAGTCATGCATAATTTAACCATTCATTCACTTATATATATAGCAATTCAACCTTAAATAATGCAATAATACTTTACTAAAGAGAAATAGTAAAGATTTATTTACATTATTGGTTAAAGAGAAAATTACTTAGCCTTGTAAATATGTGACAGCAGTATAATCGTATTTACTTAATTTTATAACAAAGTCGTTATAAAAGAATATTAAATATTAAATGTTCTACAAAATTTTAGGTAGACATTACATTTTCAATGGATACTGTAACCTTACAGTTTCACAGATGAGTGGAAAAATTGACTAATAGCAAAGATGGGACCCAAACTATATTCTTATTGTGGTCCTGTTTTTATATAAATCTAATTTCGAACAGAGATAAATTAATTAACTCAAATATAATTCTTTGCCAACTATTGAATCATGATTTTTTTGGTGTCACCAATAGCAGACAATGACACAGTTTTTGGTGTCACCAATAGCAGACAAAGACACAATTATTTCCAGTAGTTTATTAAGTCGTACTCAGAGTATATACACATATATATATATATATATATATATATATATATATATATATATATATATATATATATATATATATACACACACATATATATATATATATACACACATATATATATATATATATATATATATATATATATACACACACATATATATATATATATATATATATATATATATATATATATATAAATATAAATATAATACTCAAAGAGGATCCCACACTCACTATTAACATGCAACCTCCGGGGTGCACTTTAAATATGTAATGTAGAAATAAAGCAAGAAAGGCACTCTCCGTATTTATCACCAAAACTTTACTTAGGTAAGTAAAGTTTTGGTGATAAATACGGAGAGTGCCTTTCTTGCTTTATTTATATATATATATATATATATATATATATATATATATATATATATATATATATATATACACACACATATATATATATATATATACATACATACATACATATACACACACACACACACACACACACACACACACACACATACATACATACACACACAAAGTATCTCACAAAAATGAGTACACCCCTCACATTTTTGTAAATATTTTATTATATCTTTTCATGTGTCAACACTGAATAAATTACACTTTGCTACAATGTAAAGTAGTGAGTGTACAGCCTGTATAACAGTGTAAATTTGCTGTCCCCTCAAAATAACTCAGCACACAGCCATTAATGTCTAAACCGTTGGCAACAAAAGTGAGTACACCCCCTAAGTTGAAATCTCCAAACTGGGCCCAATTAGCCATTTTCCCTCCCCGGGGATGTGACTCGTTAGTGTTACAAGGTCTCAGGTGTGAATGGGGAGCAGGTGTGTTAAATTTGGTGTTATCGCTCTACATAAAGATGGCCTAGGCTATAAGAAGATTGCAAAGACCCTGAAACTGAGCTGCAGCACGGTGAGCAAGACCATACAGCGGTTTCACAGAACAGGTTCCACTCAGAACAGGCCTCGCCATGTTCGACCAAAGAAGTTGAGTGCACGTGCTCCGTCATATCAAGAGGTTGTCTTCGGGAAATAGATATATGAGTGCTGCCAG
The DNA here is from genome assembly GCF_027579735.1 of Bombina bombina. Taxonomy (NCBI): domain Eukaryota; kingdom Metazoa; phylum Chordata; class Amphibia; order Anura; family Bombinatoridae; genus Bombina; species Bombina bombina. The sequence goes on along the minus strand of NC_069505.1, from coordinate 80,457,409 downwards.
CATTGCTGCAGAGGTTGAAGGGGTGGGGGGTCAGCCTGTCAGTGCTCAGACCATACACCGCATCAAATTGGTCTACATGGCTGCAGTCCCAGAAGGAAGCCTCTTCTAAAGATGATGCACAAGAAAGCCTGCAAACAGTTTGCTGAAGACAAGCATACTAAGGACATGGATTACTGGAACCATGTCCTGTGGTCCGATGAGACCAAGATAAACGTATTTGGTTCAGATAGTGTCAAGCATGTGGGGCAGCAACCAGGTGAGGAGTACAAAGACAAGTGTGCCTTGCCTACAGTCAAGCATGCTGGTGGGAGTGTCATGGTCTGGCCCTGCATGAGTGCTGCCGGCACTAAGGAGCTACAGTTCATCGAGGGAACCATGAATGCCAACATATACTGTGACATACTGAAGCATGATCCCCTCTCTTCAAAGACTGGGCCGCATAACATCCACCAGCTCCATGATGTCGTCATGGAGGAGTGGAAGAGGACTTCAGTGGCATCCTGTGAAGATCTGGTGAACTCCATGCCCAAGAGGGTTAAGGCAGTGCTGGAAAATAATGGTGGCTACACAAAATATTGACACTTTGGGTGCAATTTGGACATTTCCACTTAGGGGTGTACTCACTTTTGTTGCCAACGGTTTAGACATTAATGGCTATGTGTTGAGTTATTTTAAACTGTTATACAGGCTGTACACACTACTTTACATTGTAGCAAAGTGTAATTTCTTCAGTGTTGTCACATGAAAAGATATAATAAAATATTTACAAAAACCTGAGGGGTGTACTCACTTTTGTGTGTGTGTTATTAGCCAACATTCGAAACACAAGATACTAAACACTGAAGTCTGCAATAGTTTTTAGTGGACAAATAAAACAGGCAGCAAAGGCACTGGGTGCGTACATTTGCAGAAGTGTGTAGAAAAGTTTCTTCTTTGCCACGAGAGCTCTCTTCTCCATTTTACACCAGAAACAGTGAGGGTCTCAAATAATTTTAACAGGCCATGCTTTAAAAGATATCTATGCTTAAGCACAGGCAACAGTGAAAATAATAAAACCAAAGAACCACTTTATCTACAAATACAATTTAAGTTTGAATTTAAACTGAAAATAATACAGCAGTATCAATTGTGTACTTCCAAATTATGTTCATTGGCCAATAGATTCTTACTACTAATTCACATTGAATGATAGGTATTTCCTCCCAACACCCTTTGGTTAATGAATACAGAATTTTAATAAGCAGGAGAAGTGAAAAGTACCTATCAGCCAATGAGTAAAAAGTAGAAAGTACATTACTGTTCAACTGAAATGGCTTTTAGTTTACATTTTTCAGGGGAAAAAAATATGATGATATGTTCAACATATTTAAATGCTGTTCATATGAATTTTTTTTAAATACAAAACCCCTTAAAACTAGTATGTCCAAGAGTTACTTCCATGTAGCAGTCCTTCATTAAACCTCAACTAAATAGTAAATAGAAAAGCATCCAAACAAGCTCTATTAATACACACCGTTATTGACATTTAACCGTTATTTACATTGACACCGTTATTGATTATTGACATTTAACGGCAAACACTGTGTTAAAATCTCATGCCATTCCTCTAGTTTAAAATGGAACCTGATAGGTCGGCAGTCCTACTACAGACTGGTTAATCTCAGTAAGGGACAGTTGATTACTGACTGGGGTAGGAACCAGAAGAGAGCATGGACGGGGGCGCATCACACATCTGGATAGGCTTCCAAAGACATTTGGTGGAGATGGAAGACCTTGCTGGTGGGGGTTATAACCAAAAGAAAAAAAAAATAATTGGTAGCAAACATGTAAATGCACAAACTGCAATATGATCAGTGATTTTTTTTTCTGTGACATCCCAACAGCTAAAAGCCCAAGAACTGATTTAATTTTTTACTCCCTTTCCATCGTTCATCATTTTTTTAGAATGTTTTATTTATACACGGGTGCTGTATTTCTCAACCCTGTAAGTAGCAAGTACCTGTTTAGTACGATTATTCTTAATGTACCAGATAACCAAAACATATACCTGATTTAAAACCAACTTTGGGGTCCCTAGTCATAAAGGATGATCTTCCTGGAGTTATTCTGAAGTAAATCGACTCCAGACTAGTCAAGAAAAGCCATCCTGATGTATGCCCACAGGTCAAAATATTTAAATGAGATGACTCTAGAGCCATTCACTGGCCGCTCATGCTTGTGAAGTAATCAGTAAGGCAATCTGCTTATAATTCTGAAGTCAACAACCAGAATTTTTTACCTTAGCTGATGACTTTACAAGCCTGATGTCTGATGACGTGCAAATGACTTCTAAAGTAATTTTATGATCATCAAATCACTCCAGGATGGTCTCTAAAGTAATTCCGTTAGTCTTGTGGTGTTATGATCCATGGCATAAATATGGGGGTATATATATATATATATATATATATATATATAATGTTTTTGCAATTCAGGGATCTATTTTAGCTTATTATTTTTGTCTGCAGATACAGTAAAAATTTAGAAATGCTAAGACGAACAAATATAAAGATTGCTATTCCTCTGCCTCTTTGAAAAAATTAGGGAAAAATACAGCATAAAGCGAGAGATACAGGGGTATATTAAATAACTTCCATCTGTATAGGATATCTCTCCATAGATCGTTTATCTGGTTTATTTCATTTTGTTTGATACACTTCTGTTAGAAATTGCTAAACTGGATTTCCCATACTTAAATTCTGGTATTACAGAATTTAGTGGCACATATCATCATGGAATACTTTACATATAATAATTCATGATGGAAATGTATTTGTCACCTTACACATTTGCACTTTTTACAGTGGTACACGTTACACTTTACCTGACACATTTCTCTATATTTAACTTTTCTGAATCTGCACCACGGATAGATATATTTTTAAACTAAGTGGATACCCATTTCCAGGGTATGCAGGAAACCATACATTGGTGTTGCACAACTATTTATAATTATATATATATATATACATATATTTAAAAACTACAAAAAAAAAATTAAAAAATGATTTAAGTTATACAAGTGTCCAATACACCAAACAAATCTGCAGTGTTGTAGTAGGATTCATAAACAGAACTGTACAGATATTAAATAGACCGTTTACACAACACCTTTTTACACATAACACCAATCAAAACACTTTTTTTCAAATATGGCGTTCTATCAAGGTTCATTTTAAGTTAGAGACAAAACCATATGCTAACTCACCTGAAAGTGATGCAGCATAGTGGAAAAAACTTACAAGAAATATCCCTTGAACATCTCTATGTAAAAAAGGAAGATATTTTTCCTCACAATTTCTTAATATAATTACAGTAAGTGGTTGGTTATCCTTCAGCTACTGTCGTATGCATGTAAAAAATAATAAACAAAACAGCCAATCAGCTTCATCAGTGGTGATGTCACACTTTGCTTTACTATGATCTCATGAGATTTCATTTAAATCTCACAAGATTTCATAGTAAACTTCCTTATACTGAGGAGGGAAATAACATGAATGTGCTACACATGCCAAAAACACACTCCCTTGCTAGTCTTGGGACTAGCATCATGATTGGCTGCTTAAGTAGCTTGAATGGAATGTGGCTACTGAAGAAAATTTGAGGAAAAATATCTTCCTTTTTTACATAGAGATGTTCAGGTGATATTTTCTAGTCACCTTTTCACTGCTCTGCTGCATTACTTTCAAATGCTTCAACATTTGGGTATCATGTCCCTTTAAGTAGTTATAGGGGCCAGTTCTAGGATATCTCCATAAATACCTGTCCATAAATGGGCATCTTCATTCCATAAGCCACGGGAGGTGCACACAAATAATGTTGTTGGAGGTTTTACACCAACATAGGTGCATACTATCAAAAATGTTTGCCAACCCTCCCCTAACGTAATCAGTTCTAAATATAACTGAATAAGCATACAGAAAGTTATGCCTGGCACTATTCTGCCTTTTAACATACCGCTGTGCTGACAGGGGCGGGCTCAGTGCCCCCATTCACATCAGACGTACTCTTCTCCTTCTTGGTATCTTCTAGATCGGTCACTGTGCTTGGACCCTTTTTCTTCTTCAGCTTGGCTAAAATAGAGGACTCTCGCTCAGGGAATGGTGGCATCTCCTCCAGGACGGTGGCCTGCATCAAAATTAATTTGATCATTAAAGCTTTATTTTTACATTGCAACTATCACTTAAGGCACATTTATTCACTTAACTGGCATTTAGTATACATGTTAAAAGAGACTAGAACATCTAAATCTATGTATGAGAAATAAAATCAAAATGCTCATAGCAAAGCAAGTTTTCAAACTTTCTTCTCAATTATCCTATTTAACCCCTTAATGACCGAGGACGTGCAGGGTACGTCCTTAAAAAAAAGGCAGTTAACGCCTGAGGACGTACCCTGCACGTCCTCGGTTTGGAAAGCAGCTGGAAGCGATCCTGCTCGCTTCCAGCTGCTTTCCGGTTATTGCAGTGATGCCTCGATATCGAGGCATCCTGCAATAACCATTTGTAGCCATCCGGTGCAGAGAGAGCCACTCTGTGGCCCTCTCTGCACCGGACATTAACGGCTACGTTCGTTGGTGGGTGGGAGCCGGTATGGGAGGTGGGTGGCGGCCATCGATGGCCTTTGTGATGCGGAGGGGGGCGGGATCGGGGGCGGGGACGACCGGGGGGACGCGCACGGACGCTCGCGCGTGCACGGGGAGGCCGGGCGGGCGCGTGCACGGGGAGGGAGCGGGTGGGAACCACTACCTACAGAAAATGTTTATGTTAGAAGTGGGGATCAAAGGGGTTAATATGGTTTTTTTGGTGATCGGTTTGGCTGGTGGGGTATTGGACTGTGGGGGGGAAGCTACACTACAGAAACAAAAAGTAAAACATAAAAAATAAAACATTTTTATTTGCAAACTGGGTACTGGCAGACAGCTGCCAGTACCCAAGATGGCCCCAATAAGGCAGAGGGGGAGGGTTAGGGAGCTATTTTGGGGGGATCAGGGAGGTTGGGGGCTAAGGGGGGACCCTACATAGCAGCATATGTAAATATGCTTAAAAAAAAATTTTTTTTTTTTTTTTTATACCTTTTATTTTAGTACTGGCAGACTTTCTGCCAGTACTTAAGATGGCGGGGACAATTGTGGGGTGGGGGAGGGAAGAGTGCTGTTTGGGAGGGATCAGGGGGTGGGATGTGTCAGGTGGGAGTCTGATCTCTACACTAAAGCTAAAATTAACCCTGCAAGCTCCCTACAAACTACCTAATTAACCCCTTCACTGCTGGCCATAATACACATGTGATGCGCAGCAGCATTTAGCGGCCTTATAATTACCAAAAAGCAACGCCAAAGCCATATATGTCTGCTATTTATGAACAAAGGGGATCCCAGAGAAGCATTTAAAACCATTTGTGCCATAATTGCACAAGCTGTTTGTAAATAATTTTAGTGAAAAACCTAAAGTTTGAAAAAGTGAACAATTTTTTTTTATTTGATTGCTTTTGGCGGTGAAATGGTGGCATGAAATATACCAAAATGGGCCTAGATCAATACTTGGGGTTGTCTACTACACTACACTAGAGCTAAAATTAACCCTAGAAGCTCCCTACATGCTCCCTAATTAACCCATTCACTGCTGGGCATAATACACGGTTGGTGCGCAGTGGCATTTAGCAGCCTTCTAATTACCAAAAAGCAAAGCCAAAGCCATATATGTCTGCTATTTATGAACAAAGGGGATCCCAGAGAAGCATTTACAACCATTTATTCCATAATTTCATGAGTTGTTTGTAAATAATTTCAGTGAGAAACCTAAAGTTTGTGAAAAAATTTGTGAAAAAGTAAAATAATTTTTTTATTTGATCGCATTCGGCGGTGAAATGGTGCCATGAAATATACCAAAATGGGCCTAGATCAATACTTTGGGATGTCTTCTAAAAAAAAATATATACATGTCAATGGATATTCAGAGATTCCTGAAAGATATTAGTGTCCCAATGTAACTAGCGCTAATTTTGAAAAAAAGTGGTTTGGAAATGGCAAAGTGCTACTTGTACTTATAGCCCTATAACTTGCAAAAAAAGTAAAGAACATGTAAACATTGGGTATTTCTAAACTCAGGACAAAATTTAGAAACTATTTAGCATGGGTGTTTTTTGGTGGTTGTAGATGTGTAACAGATTTTGGGGGTCAAAGTTAGAAAAAGTGTGTTTTTTTCCATTTTTTCCTCATATTTTATAATATTTTTTATAGTAAATTATAAGATATGATGAAAATAATGGTATATTTTGAAAGTCCATTTAATGGCAAGAAAAACGGTATATAATATGTGTGGGTACAGTAAATGAGTAAGAGGAAAATTACAGCTAAACACAAACACCACAAAAATGTAAAAATAGCCTTGGTCCCAAACGGACAGAAAATGGAAAAGTGCTGTGGTCATTAAGGGGTTAAGCACTATGGAAAATAATATAATACTGCACCATATGATAAAAACAACTGAAAACTGTGTAGAACGGATATTAAAGGGACATGAAACCAATTTTTTTGGGGGGGGGATTTAGAGAGAGCGTGCAATTTTAAACAACTTTCCAATTTAATTCTATTATCTAATTTGCTTCATTCTTTTGATTTCCTTTGTTAAAAAACAAGTATAAATAGGCTCAGTAGCTTCTGATTGGTGGCTGCACATTGATGCCTCGTGTGATTGGCTCACTTATGTGCATTGCTATTTCTTCAAGAGGGATATTTTTAGATCATTGAAGTAAATTGGAATATTGCTTAAAATTGTATCCTCTATACGAATCATGAAATAAAAAACATAATTTATGTAAGAACTTACTTGATAAATTTATTCCTTTCATGGTGGCGAGAGTCCCCGATTTGTTACATATGGGATATACATTCCTACCAGAAGGAGGCAAAGTTTCCCAAACCTCAAAACCTATAAATACCCCACCCACCTCACTCATATCTCAGTTTAACGTATAGCCAAGAAGTGAGGTGTAAAAAGGCGTAAGAAAAAGTCATAAAAAGGAACAGGAAAAAGGGATGTGCTTTGTTAAAAAAACAACCCATAATAGGGAGAGGACCCCGTGGAAATGAAATAAATGACGTTATCATTTAAGTTCTTACATAAATTATGTTTTCTTTCATATACGTGTCGAGAGTCCACGATTTGTTACATATGAGATATAATGCCCCAGATGTGGAAGGCCGCAAGTAACAAAATAAAAAGGGAGAGATAAAATATAAACAGTTTTTTTGGCTGAAAATAATATCCAAATTAAAGTCTTATAATAACTAAAAAACCTGAAGAAATTGTTATAGGCAACAGAATCAATGAGTGACCACTGCCTGAAGAACCTTTCTACCAAAAGCTGCTTCTGAAGAGGTAAAAACATTAAAATGGTAAAATTTGGTAAAATTATGCAAAGACCAAGTGGCTGCTTTGCAGGTTTGATCAACTAAAGCCTCATTCTCGAAAGCCCAAGATGTGGCAGCTGATCTTGTAGAATGAGCAGTAATTCTCTGAGGCAGAGACTGACCCACTTCCAAATAAGCTTTGTGAAGTTTTAACCAAGAGGCTAAAGAAATAGCAGAAGCTTTATGACCCTTCCATGAACCAGTAAAAATGGCAAACTAGAATGAATAAAAGCTCAACGCATTTCTCGGATTTAACGTTTCTTTAGGTGAGATCTTCTCACCTGATTATACTGTAAATCCGAGAAACGCGTTCAGCTTTTTTTATTCATTCAGTTTTAAACTGGTTTTTAATAAAACACCTGTTTTTACCGTTCCTTACTGTTCTGAGCTGTATCTAAGAACGAGACTGACGGAGCACTGATTGGTTTGGGCTACCTATACCTTACTGAGTTATCTGCTCGTACATTCGCTTATTGGAGCCGACATCCCGGGAACAAGTTTGCTGGGCGACTTCCAATAGCCCAGTCTGCCTGAATTGCACGTATGTGCTTTGGAATCCGTGAATACATTTCTTCACTTATGTGAAAGCTGTTACTGTGAAGATATCACACCATTGGGGTGCCCTCTTGTGTTTGTGTTTTTTAGCCTGTGATCTTGTGTCCTGCAAGATCGTTTTTTGAAGAGGTTGCTGCCCATATCCAACACATATCATCTGGATTATTATCACCTTCCAGTGAACTTTGAGAGTCCTGCTATTTATATGGACTATTTTTTGGAGTTTCTACTGCTTTGAGTTTGTGTTTATTATCATATATTTTATTTACTTACCTATTTGCACTAATGCTATTTGTTTCTTGTAGGCGCTTTTAGCAACTTGTATCTATTTTTTCATTGAGGAAATATATAAGCATATTGGAATGACCAAGGGATTGCAAGAGCATCCGTCATTACTGCCTAAGGATCCCTTGACCTTGCAAGGTATCTGGGAAGTTTCATGTTCAAACGAAAGGTCATGAGAGCTATTTGTCGAAGACCCCAGATCTGAACAATTTGTAAGAATTCATCCTGATCGAGAAACCATTCCCCCGGTTGAAGTGACTGACAGCCGAGATAATCTGCCTCCCAGTTGTCCACACCTGGGATGTGAATCGCAGTGATGAGAGAGGAATTGGTTTCTGCCCAAGAAAGTATCCAAGATATTTCTTTCATGGCTAAGTAAACTTAAAATTCCCCCTTGATGATTGATATATGCCACTGTTGTAATATTGTCTTTTTGTACATCTGGCGTACATTATACACCAAGTGTCTGAAAAAAGAGACAGTCTGCCCCCTTCTCAATCCGATCCCGGATCGGGGGGCCGCCCCTTCATGCCGATTTGTTCTCGGTGGGCTTCTTAGTCTGTCGGACTGATTCCAGGATTGAGCTGGCTTCCAAGTACTCTTGGGCTGCTCGGCTTGTCGTTATTTGTCAGAACGAAAATTAGACAATTGTCGTCCCTTAGGTCTATTCTTCTTATCTTGCAGTAGGAAGGCACCTTTCCCTCCGGTAACCGTAGAAATAATGGAGTCCAGCCGTGTACCTTTAATTAAACAATACTTAAAGGGATGTAAAGTCCAAATTCAACTTTCAAGATTCAGAGTATGTAATTTTAAACAACTTTCTAATTTACTTTTATCATCAAATTTGCTTTGTTCTCTTGGTATTCTTTGTTGAAAGCTAAACCTAGGTAGACTCATATGCTAATTTCTAAGCCCTTGAAGAACGCCTCTTATCTAAATGCAGTTGAAAGTTTTTCACAGCTAGAGGGCGTTAGTTTATGTGTTTCATATAAATATCATTGTGCTCATGCACGTTAAGTTATTTAAGAGTCAGCACTAATTGCCTGAAATGCTAGTCTGTCAAAAGATCTGAGATAAGGAGACAGTCAGCAGAAGCTTAGATACACGGTAATTACAGAGGTAAAAAGTGTTAATATTATATAACCGTGTTGGTTATGCAAAACTGGGGAATAGGTAATAAAGGAATTATCTATCTTTTTAAACAATAACATTTTTTGGTGTTTACTATCCCCTTTAATTTGTTTTACTTATTGACAATAACAGAGAACAACATTTTGTACTGGCAAATTCAAAACTAAACCCATGATTCAGACACAACATGTATTTTTAAGAAATTTAATTAAATTAACTTTTATTATCAAATGTGCTATGTTCTCTTGGTTTCCTTTGTTAAAAAGGAATATTTACATATCCTACACTACTCGTGTCTACACACATTTGTCTATAGTCATTGGGTCACCATACAGGGAGTGCAGAATTATTAGGCAAGTTGTATTTTTGAGGATTAATTTTATTATTGAACAACAACCATGTTCTCAATGAACCCAAAAAACTCCTTAATATCAAAGCTGAATAGTTTTGGAAGTAGTTTTTAGTTTGTTTTTAGTTATAGCTATTTTAGGGGGATATCTGTGTGTGCAGGTGACTATTACTGTGCATAATTATTAGGCAACTTAACAAAAAACAAATATATACCCATTTCAATTATTTATTTTTACCAGTGAAACCAATATAACATCTCAACATTCACAAATATACATTTCTGACATTCAAAAACAAAACAAAAACAAATCAGTGACCAATATAGCCACCTTTCTTTGCAAGGACACTCAAAAGCCTGCCATCCATGGATTCTGTCAGTGTTTTGATCTGTTCATCATCAACATTGCGTGCAGCAGCAACCACAGCCTCCCAGACACTGTTCAGAGAGGTGTACTGTTTTCCCTCCTTGTAAATCTCACATTTGATGATGGACCACAGGTTCTCAATGGGGTTCAGATCAGGTGAAAAAGGAGGCCATGTCATTAGATTTTCTTCTTTTATACCCTTTCTTGCCAGCCACGCTGTGGAGTACTTGGACGCGTGTGATGGAGCATTGTCCTGCATGAAAATCATGTTTTTCTTGAAGGATACAGACTTCTTCCTGTACCACTGCTTGAAGAAGGTGTCTTCCAGAAACTGGCATTAGGACTGGGAGTTGAGCTTGACTCCATCCTCAACCCGAAAAGGCCCCACAAGCTCATCTTTGATGATACCAGCCCAAACCAGTACTCCACCTCCACCTTGCTGGCGTCTGAGTCGGACTGGAGCTCTCTGCCCTTTACCAATCCAGCCACGGGCCCATCCATCTGGCCCATAAATACTCACTCTCATTTCATCAGTCCATAAAACCTTAGAAAAATCAGTCTTGAGATATTTCTTGGCCCAGTCTTGACGTTTCAGCTTGTGTGTCTTGTTCAGTGGTGGTCGTCTTTCAGCCTTTCTTACCTTGGCCATGTCTCTGAGTATTGCACACCTTGTGCTTTTGGGCACTCCAGTGATGTTGCAGCTCTGAAATATGGCCAAACTGGTGGCAAGTGGCATCTTGGCAGCTGCACGCTTGACTTTTCTCAGTTCATGGGCAGTTATTTTGCGCCTTGGTTTTTCCACACGCTTCTTGCGACCCTGTTGACTATTTTGAAAGAAACGCTTGATTGTTCGATGATCACGCTTCAGAAGCTTTGCAATTTTAAGAGTGCTTTTTTAAGCTGCATCCCTCTGCAAGATATCTCACTATTTTTGACTTTTCTGAGCCTGTCAAGTCCTTCTTTTGACCCATTTTGCCAAAGGAAAGGAAGTTGCCTAATAATTATGCACAGCTGATATAGGGTGTTGATGTCATTAGACCACACCCCTTCTCATTACAGAGATGCACATCACCTAATATGCTTAATTGGTAGTAGGCTTTCGAGCCTATACAGCTTGGAGTAAGACAACATGCATAAAGAGGATGATGTGGTCAAAATACTAATTTGCCTAATAATTCAGCACTCCCTGTATGCGTTCAGCTAGCTCCCAATAGTGAATTGCTCAGAAGAAGACATTAACTATGTGTTTAATCCATTTGCAGTGTTTAATCCATTTTCATATGCAAGGAAATAGCACAGTAATAAATACTCTCACATATTAAAGCATTTTCTTTTTTAATTTTGATATCCTCTAATTTCAAGGATACTAGGCAACCTGCAATACAATTTCATTTATATACATTTGTTTTTCCTGAATTATTTTTTCTATGTATGGTTAAAGGGACACTAAACACAAATTATAAACCTTGATATACAAGAATAATGTTGCAATTAAAACTGCAACATTATTTTGTCAAATTACTATATTTTTTATGTTTAGTCTTTTCACTGACAACCCTGTTCCCCAGAACAAAAGAACCACTGCTAACCAATCACAAATTACATTTCAGATATAGCACAAGCTCTGTGTGCACATGTGCAGACTGTGGCCCATTTAGATTGTAAGTTCCCACGGGAACAGGGCTCCCAATTCCCCCTGTATTTGTTTGTTAAATTTTGTCTGGTGTCTCATATCGTACTGTCCTTGTATCTTTGTTACCCACGGACAGCGCTGCAGAATCTGTTGGCGATTTATAAATAAAGAGTAGTAATAATGGGGTAGACTGCTCTCTTGTATTCCCTTAAGGTGGTTTAGCACTGATGTAATAGTAATAATAGTAACTTGGTTACTATTGCAAAGAATGATTTGCCTACCGATAATCCACCTTTTAAAAGTATGTGACACCATAGAAGCTTAGGGAGGGAAAAGTAAACAAAAGCTTGCATAAATTGCCTTAAAGTATTAACCCAAGCCTCCCAAAAATAAATAAATAAAAATAAATAATAAATGTATATTGCAATAATGTTTTATTTGCAATAATGAAACATTTTATGCATTAAAATGTTAAGTTTAATAGTCTTTAAAGATCACTCTTTTAGGAATTGCAATAATAATAATTAAAAAATGTATTTTGGGGCATGTCTTGACCGCGGCCATGATCAGCAGCAATTTTGGGAAGCTCCTCAAGCAAATATAACAACTCATTGTTTATCTCCTCTCAAACTTGGCATCCTGCTCTGTAACTTATCAAGCTAACAAAGGAGAAGACACGGAGCTGAACGATACCTTCATTTTTACGATCCTATCAGCCAGATCCAAACTGGTCTGGTTTAGAATGCAGGCAGCGACATCATTACACTCATACATCACCCCCATCGGTTAACCAAGTAACCGAGTAGAGCAGTGCTTACCTGCTACCACTTTCAGCATTTGACCATAAACGGTTATCACTCATGTACTGATACAAGTGAAGAGACTTGGATAAATTACTTCTCTCATGGTGACTGACCTTAGAGTCCTGATTGATGCGCTCATAGGACGGGTAGATACCCATACAGCAAGACTCACGTCAGAGATCAGATATGCATCTTCCAGTATTACCATAAGGGAACCTACAGCCATACCCTATGCTTGCTGGGATGACCAGGTGAATTGTGACAAGCCGGAGTGATCAAGATGGTATTATACAGCCTCACAAGATAAACGCAGGATTTACGCTGATGCCTCCACATCACAGGCGATTGAGGTTCTATATAAGGACAAGACAAAGAACGGTGCTGATTTTGAAGAGCACATGAGTCTGGCAGAAGACCTCCACTTCCCGAGTAGAAAACGTGGAGTGGCGGGTTGCTCTTGCGGGGAGACTTCATTTGGTTTTCACCTATTGACGCTCACGCAACTGCCCTGCATCATGATCCCGCCAAGCAGTTGCAATCCAGTACCTAAGGAGTGGGCTGCTCAATGTAGAAGGCGGCATCTGCCAATGTTACCTAAAGGAGAATTGTTGTGGGACCCGGGAAGTCGTGGCCCTCATCACTTTTCTAGTCGCATGGTTGGGAGGACTGGTAAAATATAATTTGTAAATGGGTCATCATTGGAGCAACTAGTGGGTCTGCAGATTACGTATGACCCCTTATAATTCTTCTTTTCCCTTGAACTATGGAAATAACGCTGAAACTGCTTTAAGTTGCAGTCCTGGAACTGTTTAGTTGTGCTATATGTATATTTATACACTGTCTTATTTTATTACAGCAGATAATTACTACGAGGCAGGTCGTATTTAGAGGCTATTCATACTTATTTTATTATCCATTGTTACCCAGAGGATGGCCTGACCTTTGTTCTACTCTACCTACCCACGAGAGTTTATCTAACAACTCCATTATACGTTAAATACTAAAGCCCTGTCCTAGTTAGGTCACCCTAGATAAGACAGCCACAGTGATTTTTTATTTCTCTCCAATTTCTCACATGTGATACAAAATATATCAAAATCTCCTTATTGTAAAAAGATAAACCTTTGTATATTACAGCACCCCACTATTTTTGCAAGTTTGCTTCAGATGGTTTTGATGACCTATTCCCTCAAATGAAACAAAAGCTAGGTCCGATTGTTGTTCAGGGCTAATAATTAGGATATAGATTATATAAGGCCAATAGGTGTTTTTTTCTCCACTTTGCAATGATTTTTGTAAAGTATTAAGAGCCTTTAAGGGTCCTCCTCCTTTAACTTGGACCTACTGCCTGCGGCCGGGGTAGTGGGTAGTAAGAGTGCTATCATTAACCCTATTATCACAGAGCTTTAGTGGAGTGACACAGAGAGCCCCCATTTTTATACACCCCTATCACCGAGACCATGACAATCTAACATATCATTTTACAGGTTGTGCCAGTTTATCTTCTCCCGCCGCATACCAAATACCTAACTTACAAAATGGAAGTTATAGCTCTAAATTAGATATGTCCTAAAAGTCGCTATCTTCTCATAATAAGGAGATACATTTATGCCCCCCTTGCTTCTCTTCCAGGCTTCAGCATATAGCACGCACTTTCATATACTACTAAGGTAAAGTAGCCTCTCTATCAGAAGCAATATGTCTAACCTTTCAAATCTCTACAGGTGTGCCCCGAGTGACACAAAGACACTGAAAATACATATATTGGGATAAAACCTAGATAACTTCCCACTGTGTCCTCACTTCATAACCCTCTTGAGCCCTGAGACTTGTTTATTAGGACATCATTAACTTTTGTACTTCTATGTAGGTAATTCTTGCTTAATATACATTGATTAAGAAAAGGCTATAATCTACCCTATATAGGGTTCTTTGCTTACTGCAGGCTACCTTCTTCAGCAACGAATCTCTGGTTATTTTATTTTCACATTTAGCTTATTTGGTGATAATATGTATTTGCATTCTAACCTACTGCCATATGCATTAACATTATTGATTTACTACTATAATTTAAGGCTAAGTAACATAAGGTCTAAGACTTTCATTCATACTAAGGCCCAAAAGTGCCCATTACTCCTCACAGTTACATCGGGTGTTCAATGTTAACAAACGCATTAAGATACTGGATGCTCTACAGTTTTTCAGGCTTGTCAGTTATTAGTCACATGAGTATTTTAAGAATACAGAATTACAGATTATACTAAAGGGGAATCTATCCAGTATTAATCTCCATTTTCTATTTCATGAGAACACCACGTTAAAAGCTATATTATTGTTTAATAATTTTCTATCACTGAAACTATTTTCGCCTATAAAGCATACAAGCTCATATTCTCATATAATATATTAAGAGATTATCTATCCCATGTACATTGTACTTCCACATAAGCAACTTCAGATGCTAAAGCACTAATTCTATCAACAACTTTAGCTATGATATTCAATAATCCTTTTAAGCTACAGATACTAGTGAACCTATTCTATCAGTGGTCCAAGAGTGACCGTTTCGATCAGTTGAGACCCCCTCTGCATCATACTTCCTTGTCTGGGTACGAGAGTGACCCTGTTTAGGTTGGGAGGTGTTATAATCCTACATAAAATGAGATCTAATAATCATCTGTCCATTTATACATGTGATATAAAAAAATTGACCTCTCATAATTAATAGTTTGTTTCGGCTTACAATTGGCTATTATAAAGGATCACTCTAATAGGCAGCAAATAATGAGCCAGAGGTAGTATTAAAGGGACATTAAACACTTTGAGATAGTAATATAAAATTATAAATTGTATATATAAAACAACTCTGCAATATACTTTCATTATTTATTTTGTCCTCTTTGCCTGTAATTCCATTCTGAAATTGTGAGCTTTTCAGTTCCTGTTAGAAATGGAAGTGCAGAACACTGTTAAATCCAGCACAACCATTGGCTGCACACTCTAGTGACCTATTTATAACGGTCTCTAATTGGCCACAGCAGAGAAGGTAACACAAGTTACAACATGGCAGCTCCCAGTGTTTTATAGACACTAAACTTTACACTTATTTTGTCACTTTTTAAACAACTAATGAAACTTTAAAGATACATCTACATGTTAGTCATGGACTAATCTTTTCTTTGAATGCATCATTCTATCTAGCATGTATTTAGTGTTTAATGTCCCTTTAAGCTATCATATAAATTAAAAAGAGGTATCTTATTATTTTTTGCACTTTAAGTTTTGCATTGTTATTAGAGACAACATGGTTTGTTATATTTTCTGATAATCTTATTTGATGTCCTCAAACAGGAGATTTTATGTGAAAAATATGTTTAGTTTTATTTTATGATTGCCATGGCCGTTGGAGCGTTTCTTATTTGTATTCTATATGTATACTAACACAAAGTTAATGTTATCTTATAAAATACCTCTATAAAAAAAACTGATTAAAAACAAAAAAATTATTATATTCCCCATAGCTTGATAAAACTCATACAGGGTTCAGTAAATGTTCTCAGACGTACCAGGATATCATTGCTGGCAATAGAGCTAAGGCGCAAGTATTCTACGGCTCGCTGCTGTAACTCGACATCCGCATTCCTGAGCTGACTGTCGCTCCGTAGCACATCTTGGATAGTGGGTTTGATTTCGGGGAATAAATTGATGAACTTTATGTAGGCCGAGAGGAGTAGTGCCCGGGTCGGCACACTGCACAAGTGAAACTTGGAGTGCAGCAAGTTAAACTGAATTAATGGACTGAAAACAAGAAAAAGACAGTTATTTAAAAAAATAAAAAAAATAAAGCATGCACTAAAAGTAAATTCTAACATCATAAACCTAGAATTTGTTTTAAAAGTAGTTTCCATTGTTCACTGCATTTTGTAAGGTCCACATAGTTATCTGAAGCTGGACTCTATTCCAGATGACCCACACAAAAAAAAAAATTAAAAAGGAAAGGAAAGTCAAAATTAAACTTGTATGATTCAAATAGAGCAGGTTATTTTAAGAACTTTTAAAGTCACTTCTATATTCAAATGTGCTTCGTTCTCTTGGTATCCCTTGTTGAAAAATAATATGCACATATCCTACACTAGTGGAAGCTAGCTGCTGATTGGTGCCTGCACACATTTGTCTCTTGTGATTGGCTAACTAGATGTGTTCAGCTAGCTGCCAGTAGTGCAATGCTGTTCCTTCACAAAAGGATAACAAGAGAATGAAGCACATTTGAGAAGTGAATTGGAAAAAATAGAAGTGAATTGGAAATTTAACTGAAATTGTATGTTCTATCCAAATCATGAAAGGAAATGTTGGGGTTTCCTGTTCCTTTAAGAACTTTCCTTATTGGTCTGCAAACAAGTTACCCTACAAAAATATACATGTTGAAGAAATAACCCTCTGCTTTCCTATATGTCTATCTGATCTGTAATTTTTCTTGCTATAATAGGTCTAAAGAATTAAAGGGACATATTTTACACACACACACACACACATTATATATATATATATATATATATATATATATATATAAATAACATAAATTATGCTTACCTGATCATTTCCTTTTCTTCAGCTGGAAAGAGTCCACAGCTGCATTCATTACTTTTGGGAAATAAGAACCTGGCCGCCAGCAGGAGGCAAAGACACCCCAGCCAAAGACTTAAATACTCCTCCCACTCCCCTCATCCCCCAGTCATTCTGCCGAGGAACAAGAAACAGTAGAAGAAATATCAGGGTGAAAGGTGCCAGAAGAATAATAAGGACGCCCCACATAAAATTACGGGTGGGGAGCTGTGGACTTTCCATCAGAAGAAAAGGAAATGATCAGATAAGCATAATTTATGTTTTTCTTCTTAAATGGAAAGAGTCCACAGCTGCATTCATTACTTTTGGGAAAACAATACCCAAGCTATAGAGGACACTGAATGCCAAGATGGGAGGGTACAATAGGCGGCCCATACTGAGGGCACTAGGCCTGAACCTCTACCCAATAACAAAACCTGTTTCGTCTGAAGCTGAGAAAATTTTAAGAGGAAATCCCAAAGACACTGACTCGGAGTCAGTCCAAAAGCCAAACTAGAGACCGCAAACGGACTTGACTGAGCCAACAGTCCGCCAGGAGACACTGCCGCCCAACAGACGGTCACCCACCGCTCAAATGAAGGAGATACCAGCCTAAACCCCCAAGGGGACAAGGCAAAGGAGAACCACGGAAACCAAAAGGTCCCCTAATACAAAAAAGAACACCTCCAAGAGTGAGCCCAGCTCACAGAGACCCAAAGGAGCTCAAACAGGGGAAGGAGGCCACGTCTATACCAAGTGAAACCTGGGATAAGACCGGGAGATAGAAAAAAAGATGTCTCTCCAACATCCTGCAAGCACAGAATGCAACTGAAGAGGCAAAGTCCTCCCAGTGTCTGACCATAGAATACCAAAGCATTCGCCATGAAAAGTGTGTAATACACCCAGGAGAAAAAACCCAAGTTTGAGAACACAGAGTCCATAACAGGACGACACAGAGTCCATAACAGGACGACACAGAGTCCATAACAGGACGACACAGAGGGTACTTGCAAGGAGGAAGAAGCAGTCAAGCAAGAAACAGACCGCAAAAGCAACCCCCAGACAGAGGGCACGCTCCAGGCAACCTAAGTGGCCCCCTGAGAACCTCAGAACCCGAAGGAAGAGTAAACCCTCTTCTGAAATCAATGGAGCAAGTTGAATGGAAAATCTACACCCTAACAGATTGAGCTAACAGGATAGACTGAACAAGGCTCACACATTCAGAGGAGAATGTGACCTGAACACTCTGCCATCCTGACCTACAAACCCACACCCAGCTGGACCAACCCAGCCTCAGGGATCTAAGACAGGGGAACAAAAGAATCCCAAAACAGGTACAGGAACAAGCATAAGGATAGCACAGCTATCCCCACAGAGTACAAGTGCAACCCGACTCTGAAAACAGACAACAAGGCCATAGACCTAAGGATCTATCAAACTAAAGGCCCAACAAGTCTGACTTGGAGCCAGCAAGACCCCAGGGAGAACCAATCCCAACTTTCCACCTCTCATCCAGGAGAAGCCCCAAGCAAGGACTCTATAAACATAGGGAGGAGAATATCCCTTAATGGAAAGTAGGGCTGCATGATTAATCGCATATGCGATTTTAAACCGCTATTAATCGCCGCGATTTTAAAACCGCGAGAGCCGCGATTTTTTCCTAAATATATATAATTGTGTATATATGTGGCTTATACTGCTTCATTTGTTAATCATACCACTGTCTACAGTTAAAATGACTGTCCAAGAAAACATGACAATGTTGTGTGTCATAAGACCTAATAACTGGCTAGTGGCTACTATTTAATCACATCACAGGCAGCAAATTTTATTTTAACTATTTTGTGGTGTGTATTTTTATGCTCCAAGAGTGTATTGGACATTGAGAAACATGTACATTAAGATTCTGTAGTGTTAAATAAACTTTAGAATGCAAACTGAAGGTGTTATAGTCATTTATAAGAAAATCGCGATTAAATCGCAGTTTTTTTTTTTCCCCAAAAAAATCACAATTTTTTTTTGCCCATATCGCCCAGCCCTAGGGGATGATGCCGAAAGGGCAACAACTGTCCTCAAAGCCCAAAATCACCGGCTAATGGGAAGAGAAATTCCCAACACAGATGTCCTAGAAAAGGACCCCCCTACAAGTAGCTTGCTAAGCAGAGGCACAGCCAACCCATTCGACTGCAGAGCAGGGAATCCACGGGAACCCTGGCAAGCACCAGAAATTGGACATCGAGCACCAGCAGTGGGGTATGAACCAACAACCCTTGAGGCGCAAGCCACACAGCTAAACACCAAATGACATGGGTTATTCTGTGGCAGCAAGTAAAAAATACTCAGAAAACATGGCCAACCATGACCAGGTTAGGTAGATGGACCAAGGACATAGCCTAAGTTCCCACTACCGTGGAACGCCCCGACCAGCCCTAAAATCCAAGACTCCAAAACCACCCAAGACTGGTTAAGGAGAAATGCCAAACGAAGCTTCAGCGACCGGAAGTCTCAGGGAGAAAAACAGGTTCCGGGCACCTAATAGTTCAGGCAAACCTTACCCTAGAACTAAACACCGCAAGCTGGCTAAAAAGCCAGACACAAAGGATATGGATGCATATCCAGAGAATCCGGATAGCGAAACTCGAAAGCCCCGACCAAAGGAAGGAACCACCCCTAGCAAGTCCAACGCTCCAACGAGCAAGGCTAGAAGTCATATGAAGATACTTCTCAGAGCCTTCGAACAACCAAGGGAAACCTCGAGGTCCAAAAAATCCTACTAGCAGGACTAGTCTCCCTATCACCTCCGCACAAGCAGAGGACACAAGGAAGAGAAAGGCACGAAGCCTACCCAGCTCTAAAAAAACCAGAGCTAAACAAAGTCCCCGCAGGGAACAACCAACACCCAGAAACACAGATCCCTAAAAGGAGATCCAATGCACCCGGAGACAATGGAAGAAAACCCAAAGCTCTCTTATAACTCAGACAGACAGTACACGTCAAAGAGAAGAGCTGTATCTAGATACACTATAAACAGCTTCCGCATGCTAGACAGCTATCCTGTACAAGCTGTTGGACCAAACCCAAAAGGACAAATCCAGAGGCCTAAAAATGAAGGCCAAACCGCTCAACTGCGGTAAGCCCTTCAACCCTCCACCACATGGGGAGGAAAACTAAGTTCTGATGAAATCAGATGTCAGATAGAGAGACGCAGTTGAAAAACTCCCCTGCCCGGTCATCTATGATTGAAGGCTATAAGGACTGAAACAATCCTTCCCGCCTCACAGTCCCACAGGTCCTCTCAAATGCATAGTTGAACATGAAAAACAATGATAACCTGAGCACTCGGCGCTTCTACCGAACCAGCGGAGCAGAACAGCGCCACGTGTCTGAACAGCCACAAGACTGAACAAACCCGACATGGCCAGCCTGCACCTAGGGTTCTAACCAGCAAGCTGCATAAATTCTCCCTCATAGGGGAAAAAAAGAAAACAGACATTTTTAACATAGGACTAGAGCTGCAACAACTAATCGTCATAATCTATAATAATCGATTATGAAAATAGTTGTCAACGAATCTCATAATCGATAAGTTGGTTTGTAATTAGTTGGTCTGTGCACAACACCAGCTGCTTCACTCCAATGAACTCCTGCATATGGTATTGTGTTTTATGGTTATGCCCTTAGCCTGAAGGACATCTACAGACGTCTACTTTTCACTTTTTCAGGACACTATACGTTTACAACTACCCCTGGTATATATAATAGTCATCATTTGGATTGTTTATATTAAATCTGGTGATTTGGAACTATGCTTTGAATGATATAGTGCTGAGCTTGTTATTTACACCTTGCCCCTAGATTGATGCGAGTTATTTAAATTGATGTGCACTATTATCTGTTTGCACAATTATTAGCGTATTGCTTGCTATTGCTGATTATATGTACTGTATAAATAAATGTGTAAGGCTTTGTCCTGTTATTGATATACAGTCCTTAGCGCTTTTGATTTTTTTTTTTATAAATTGGGATATGTACCTTTAAAAGTATATATTCGTTATTTTTAGAGCGGACTAGATATTTCCCCTAACCTTATAGCTGGTTATTTACCATTGCATATAGATATTCAAGATATTTTTATGTTAGAATGAAGTCAAGGGTTACTTTATTGAGAGGCCCCTTGCCAAGGTAGAAAACACTTAGCATTGGTGAAGAGCTAACAAAGATAAATATCCCACTTTGGTGAAATTGGCCAAAACCCTACTTATACACCTCAACAGCCTTTTCTCTGCTGAAGGAAATATATCTGCAAACAGAGAACCAGCCTTAGCCAGAAGCATGTGGACATGTTGAGATTTTTGCATTTCAATACAAAGTTTCTGAAAGAGTGAATAACAGAATGTTATTAACAGTGATAGACTAACTCTTTCTAGTTCTACCTCTTTTCAAACAGTTTGTGGTTTTGTTTGGTTTAATTATAAAACTGTGCTCTCTAAAAATTGAAGAAACAGTTGTGTTAAAGTTTTAGTCTGAAGTTTATATTTGTAACACTTATTATGTGGATTTTATTTAAACATAGAAAACTATTATTGATTCTCTTTTTATCCGATTAGTCGATTAATCGAAAAAATAATCGGCCGATTAATCGATTATGAAAATAATCGTTAGTTGCAGCCCTACATAGGACTAACATGTCCAAAACAACTTCTGAAGAAGTAATAAAGAGCATCATTCCCAGAAGGTTCCCGAAGGAAACAGAAACAAATAAAAGACATCCCATCGGATATAAATAAAATTTAAGGCAACCCGGAGGTTAACGCCCAAAAAGACACAGGCCTACCCGCAGGACCAGCCAAACGGAGCCCTATGTTTTAAAAACTGGGAAAGATCTCAAACAAATGACAATCAGGAGATTACTTCATCCACACATGTCTAATGAGGTGCACCATTCGAATTAGCAGACTGAAAATCCCTGTATCTGGTAACAATAGGATCATTCAATAACTGAAAAACATATCTGAGCAATACTGTAACGAAATGCACAACACTTAGGGACAGTTACACCCAGGGGGAACTGTAGAGGTCCTCCCCAAGGCGGAAGGCCCGGGGCAATAGGGCACGAGCAAATTCTCAAAGAAACGTCTGGACTCTGCAGACGAAAAATCGTCAACGATATGTGGAAGTGAAAACATGCTGCAACCTCCGGGGGGAACACGCCACCCTGCATGGAGGAATCAGAAACTGGGTTACCCGCATGTGTAGAAGTATGAATTGGTAGGGAACTTGCTTCTCGGAAGACAGGGCCCCCAGAGGCGGATGGCTCAGCAGTCCCTTGATTCCCTGAACCGAGGAACCAGGCGCTCTGAAATGGCATACGGAACAAAACTGGTTGACATGTGTCAACGAGGCCAATCCGGATTAGTCACCGGACACAGAATCTGAAATCAAAATCGTCTCATCAGAATCCTCAGTAACTGAATCTGAAACAAGCACAGTCTCAGCATCAGAATCCCCCATAACTGGATAGAGGAAATATCAATATGGACTAAAGTATGAAAACAAAAACAGCACCTGACACCCACAATGGCTGGGGCACTCACCACCTCCTATGACCAGACCCCTGTGGGCTAGAATATCTCCTTCACCACACGGTCAGGAATGCGGAAATGGGGAACGGAACGGAACCATGGCCAAACACATGGTGAACCGAATAGTCCACAAAAGCCTGTCCAACCAAAAGGCTGCGTCACTTTCAAAGGCATCAAAGTTCCAACCACGAGCCCATAAACATCACACATAAGCAAGTTGAATCACATAACAAATATGATTATAAACCCCCCCTGTTCTATAACCCCCCTCAGGAGATATTAAAGAATGTCAAGTCACGTTCACCACTCTTCCTCATCTTGTTAATTACCTAAAATAAACGTTAGTTTAATTCATCATTTTTTTATAATTTAAGACTAAAACCATAATCGAAGGATTTATAAACCTACTTCGCTTACTTTCTTCCTCCGCCCGCCATCTTGTCCCTCGTATCTAATTTGATTGACATTGCCCTTAACGAATTCTAGCTCATACCCCGTGGCGTCCAGCCCCTTTTTGCACACGTAACGCGATCAAACTGCGCATGCGTTCCCTAACAAATCGTCATTGACAATCCATGCTGTTACGGTACCAACAGGATACCAAGGGTCA
This sequence comes from Bombina bombina, assembly GCF_027579735.1. NCBI lineage: Eukaryota > Metazoa > Chordata > Amphibia > Anura > Bombinatoridae > Bombina > Bombina bombina. Next base: position 80,434,042 of record NC_069505.1, on the reverse strand, counting down.
ATACCAGATGGAAGATGCCCTGAATGTGAGATCAACAACTCACAACCCAGCTAATTCCCCCCTCAAACATGAGACCAGGCTCCACATTGAAGGTTAAAACAGAATGCCATTTATTGAAGGCTGTATGCCCAGTATTTATGCAGGTCTGACCCCAGATGGGGGGTTGAAAGAATATTGTACATTAGATATAGGGAAAACGCCCTTTGACAGGCCACAATAGAATTACATTCCTTAAGCAGATAAACAAGTTAAACACAAGACACACTTGAGCCTTTTCTTATCACTTGGGCATCTGCTCTCTGGATGGGATTAAACAATGTGAATCTTTATCACTTAAATTTAATTACAACACACAATAGCTGATGCCAGCAACCTTGTATTTAGGAAATAGCTTCTTAAAGCTGAACAAAGTTAACTCTTTCAGTACTGACAGAAGGGTCTGTCACATAGCTCCCCCCTTGTGGAACACTCCGGCAGACCCGGTTTGACCCTTTGGCGGGTCAACCTGGGGATGACCGGACTAGGAGGTGGTAGGCATGTCAGTTTGCCGGGGCAATCCATCTGTATTCCCGTTATGAGAGAGAATTCCTGCCCGTATAAATAAGGGTTCAACTTCTTCATTGCCCAGATTAGGGCTAAACAGTCCTTCAAAATCTCATCAGCTTCTTTACGAGTTTTTTGTACCTGCTCTTTATAGGTATCCACAATCCCTTCATACTAACATAGGGTGCCCTTGAGTTGCTGCACCTCACTATGAGCCAGCGTCAGCTTCTCCTCCAGTGTCGCTAAGTTTGTCTTTAATGTTTCATGTTCCACTCAAGCTGGTGTTTTCTGCAGTCTGTCGGTGCAGCTTGTCTAGCAGAGATTCTCGTTCTAAACGTGCTTTTTCCTCTGCGCTCCTCTTCTCTCCCGCTAGCACTGTTACGTGATTGTTTAACGTGACCATTTTATTCTCTACTTGACTCTTCTCCTTCATCAGCGCATTGTAACAGGACTTCCACGTATCACTAGCGGATAGAGATTTACTGAGCTCAGCGTCCTGGGGCTTAGCAGCAGGTGGGTCAGTCTCTGCTGCACGTATCTGGGCACGGGTAGTCACAGGGTTAACATCAGTGGGACCCATGGGAGCATAGGCAGAAACAAGGGGGGCCAAGTTATTTCCAAGGAGAACATCAGCAGGTAAGTCCTTCTTGACCCCCACATTCACAGGTCTAGCGACCCCTCCCCAATCCAAATGTACCTGGGCAACAGGTAGGCGGAACACAGCGCCCCCTGCTACCCTCACAGCCACAGTGTCTCCAGTGTGCTGTTTCTCAGACACCAAGTTCTTTTGAAGCAATGTCATGGTAGCACCAGTATCCCGTAGACCACTGACCTCCTTCCCATTCACTTTAACCAGTTGCCGGTTATTCCGGTGGGCAGCTTGCACTGGGTCTGCTTCATGTAGGATGCCCCAGCATTCTTGCTCTTCTACGTAGTGGGCCGCAGGCTGAGGGTTACGTGGGATTCCGCCGGCGGGTCTTCTCCAGGACTGTGCTTTGTTCGCTGCGTTTAGGGGACACTCTGGTCTTTTGTGCCCTAGTTGCTTACATCCAAAGCACCGAATAGGTTGTGAGTAGCCCCGCGAATTGAACCGGGCTCTCTGAGGGTAGTTCGTGTCCAGAGGCCGTGTGGTATAGCGGTGCGCCGGGGGTTGGTAACTGGCCGCTGCTGGGGTGACTGGGGGTCTGTACTCCACTCTGGCAGGGGGCTTAGTGGTAGCAGTGTCCAGTTTGCGGGCATCCGTATACTCATCTGCCAAGCGAGCAGCTTCATGCAGGGTGGAGGGTTTACAGTCCCGAACCCACTCTCTAACTCCTGCTGATAACTTGTCAAAGCAATGTTCCAACAGGAATAGCTGCAGCACCTCTTCCCCAGATACGGTTTGGCACCCCGCTATCCAGTGAGCTGCTGTGCGGTGCACCTTACATGCCCACTCAACGTAGGAATCACCAGCTAATTTAACAGTGTCTCTGAACCGCCTCCGGTGTAACCGCATACCTGGAGAGCAGAGCCTCTTTCACAGTATTATAATCCCCGACTTCCTCATCTGGAATGGCCCGAAAAGCCTCACTGGCCCGGCCGGATAATTTTCCGGATAATATCGTGACCCAGTCCTCTGCGGGTACCTTGTGTAGTGCACATTGCCTCTCAAAATCCGCAAGGTACCCATAAATCTCTCCTTCTGTTTCCAGGAAGTTTTTAAAAGCTGCAAAATTTACTTTTCCCTTTTCCACTGGGGTTGCTGTGACTTGTGCTGCTGCAGCGCCGCTTTGGCGAAGTAGGTTGGCCTCCACAGCTGCTATGACCCGGTCGATAATTTCCGCAGATGGGTTGGGGCCATAATGTGCCAGTCTTATTTTAACCGCCCGATCAAAGCTTGCTTCTTCAGGGGTTCTGTCTGATATGCTGGGCCCATTGGTTCCTTCGGTCCCTGGTACTCCTTCCATCTTAGTCAGTATTGTAATAATCCCCCTCTTCCTGAGGTTACTGGCTTGTGTAGTTGCTCTTCTGGGCGATAAGGATCCTCCCGTCGCTTGCCACCAATTGTTACAGTACCAACAGGATACCTAGGGTTAATACCAGATGGAAGATGCCCTGAATGTGAGATCAACAACTCACAACCCAGCTAATTCCCCCCTCAAACATGAGACCAGGCTCCACATTGAAGGTTAAAACAGAATGCCATTTATTGAAGGCTGTATGCCCAGTATTTATGCAGGTCTGACCCCAGATGGGGGGTTGAAAGAATATTGTACATTAGATAGAGGGAAAACGCCCTTTGACAGGCCACAATAGAATTACATTCCTTAAGCAGATAAACAAGTTAAACACAAGACACACTTGAGCCTTTTCTTATCACTTGGGCGTCTGCTCTCTGGATGGGATTAAACAATGTGAATGTTTATCACTTAAACTTAATTACAACACACAATAGCTGATGCCAGCAACCTTGTATTTAGAAAATAGCTTCTTAAAGCTGAACAAAGTTAACTCTTTCAGTACTGACAGAAGGGTCTGTCACACATGCTCATTCACATGTAGCGCATGCGCAAACAATTCCAAACACCTAACGCATGCGCAATGTCTATCTACCTGTCAACCGCGGTCCCCAATAAAGTGTTTAACCCCTAAACCGCCGCTCCCGGAACCCCGCCGCTACCTAATACAGTTATTAACCCCTAAACCGCCGCCATCTAACTTAGCTACCCCGCCGCCATCTACCCCGCCGACATCTACCCCGCCGACATCTACCCCATCTACCCCGCCGACATCTACCCCACCGACATCTACCCCATCTACCCCGCCGACATCTACCCAGCCGCCATCTACCCAGCCGCCATCTATTTTAAAAATATTAACCCCTAATTTAATCCCCCTACACCGCCGCCAGCTATACTAACTATATTAACCCTAATTATATTAGGGTTAATATAGTTATTATATTATATATATATCAAGTATAATAACCCTATCTAACTAACATCCCTAACTAAACTCTTATTAAAATAAATATAATATTAATATTATTAATGAAAATATTCCTATTTAAATCTAAATACTTACCTATAAAATAAACCCTAAGATAGCTACAATGTAATTAATAAATTACATTGTATCGATTTTAGGGTTTATATTTATTTTACAGGCAACTTTGTATTTATTTTAACTAGATACAATAGCTATTAAATAGTTATTTACTATTTAATCGCTACCTAGTTAAAATAATTACCAATGTACCTGTAAAATAAATCCTAACCTAAGTTACAAATACACCTACACTATCAATAAATTAAATAAACTACAAATATCTAAACTAAAATACAATAAATTAAACTAAACTAAATTACAAAAAATAAAAAAAATATTACAAGATTTTTAAGCTAATTACACCTATTCTAAGCCCCCTAATAAAATAATAAAGCCCCCCAAAATAAAAAAATTTCCCTGCCCTATTATAAATTAAAAAAGTTCAAAGCTCTTTTACCTTACCAGCCCTTAAAAGGGCTTTTTGCGGGGCATGCCCCAAAGAAAACTGCTTTTTTGCCTGTAAAGATAAACACAATACCACCCCCCAACATTACAACCCACCACCCACATACCCCTATTCTAAACCCACCCAAACCCCCCTTAAATAAACCTAACACTACCCCCCTGAAGATCTCCCTACCTTGTATTCACCCAGCCGGGCAGAACTCTTCATCCGATCCGGGCGATGTCTTCAATCAAGCTGCAGTGAAGTCTTCTTCCATCCGGTGATGTCTTCAAGCAAAGCAGCATCTTCAATCTTCTTTCTTCGCTCCTCCGCCGCGGAGCATCCATCCGGCACGACGACTTCCCGACGAATGAGGTACCTTTAAATGACATCATCCAAGATGGCGTCCGTCGAATTCCGATTGGCTGATAGGATTCTATCAGCCAATCGGAATTAAGGTAGAAAAATCTGATTGGTTGATTGAATCAGCCAATCAGATTCAAGTTCAATACGATTGGCTGATTGGTTCACATTAGGGGGTAATGTAGATGGCGGCGGGGTCCGGGAGCGGCGGTTTAGGGGTTAAATACTTTATTAGGGATTGAGGTGGGGGATCGCGGTTGACAGATAGAAATTGCGCACGCGTTAGGTTTATTTTGTAGCTAGTTTAGGGAGTTACAAGGCTCCAATAGACAGCGTAAGGCTTACTACGGCTGCTTTTTGTGGCGAGGTGAAAATGGAGTAAGATTTCTCCATTTTCGCCACGTAAGTCCTTACGCTGTATATTGGATACCAAACTGCGCTGGTTTGGTATACCTGCCTATGGTCCAAAAAACTACGGGCGAAGGCAGAAATATACGAGCGTAACTTCTAGGTTACGCTCGTATATAGGATACCAAACCAGCGCAAATTTCAGCGTCGCCGGCATTGAATACTATCATTGATAGCTAGTCATTGAATACAATGTTGCAACGATTGACGCCTGCGCTTTAGGCATAACATTTTTTGGGTCACGCAGGCGCAAATCGATTGTATGGGGAATGGTGCGCATGCGCAATTGTTCCGGCGATCGGGAACGCGCATTTGAAGTAATAAAGGCATTATCCGGAAATACGTGGAGGGCGGAGCTAGGAAGGGCCGGGAATGTAAATATAAAGTGTATTTATAACTATAATATATATAAAAAAAAATTAAAATAAGTTGCGATCATACTATATATTAGATGAGGAATAGAATACAGGCTGCAAAAACCAAAAACTTTACCTTCACTTTAACCCTCGATTCCAAGATACTAAAAGAGACTCAATGAGACCCTTATGTCATAGTTAGACCTGCAAAGGTATGTAACCTCTCGGGGAAAAAACATTCACATTACAGTACATTGATGATAAAGTAAAATGAAACGATCTTACCGGAATCTACGCCGTGGAACAGGAACACAGCTTTTCAAGTGTGACGAATAGTGGCATCGCCTCCGCCATGGACTTGAGAGAAGAAAGCAGGCAGCGGAGCGAAGTTCGACAAAGCTTGAGGAGCTGTTAATATGAGTCGGGATGGTTTCGCAGAAAGACTCTCCCTGCATCTCCGGACTCTAACTTTCATCCAAGCCCTCACTGAGAGACTAACAGGACAACTTAAAACTCCTGAACCATGCCAAAGAGTACTACCCTCCATAAGAGACAAAAAATAAAAATTTAAAAGTTCTGACACGTCTCTGCCAACCTCCTGGGACGAAAGGCAAAGAATGACTGGGGGATGAGGGGAGTGGGAGGAGTATTTAAGCCTTTGGCTGGGGTGTCTTTGCCTCCTCCTGATGCCAGGTTCTCATTTCCTAAAAGTATTGAATGCAGCTGTGGGCTCTTTCCATTTAAGAAAAAAATAAATAAAAATAAAATATATATATATATATATATATATAAATATGTGTGTGTGTGTGTGTGTGTGTGTGTGTGTGTGTGTAGGGCACTATTAGAAAGACAATAAATGCATTTATTTTGACAAATCAAAACGTGTCATGAATAGATCAGTGTCGACGTTTCGGCTCAGATCTGAGCCTTCTTCAGGATGAAGTTAATCTAGAAAAAATACAAAAAGAAAAGAAAACACTAACACAATATAATATAAACGTGATGACAAACACCCAACACGATAGCTACACTAAATTAAAATCACTGAAGGATACACTATAACTCAATCAAACCGAGACATTTTGTGGAATTTAAACATCCTATAGCCACACTAAGGGCGATGCTCATAGACATGGTGGTCCCCCTGAGGAGGGGTGGTGATAGGCATAGGGAATTGCTTCGCTGTGAGACCAGATGGATCTTTAGGTTGAACACCCTTAGTCTTCATGGTTTGAATGTCCATCTTGATTATTCATTGTTTCATTGATCATTGTGATGTATTCTTTCCTTGTCTGATAGATACTCTACGTACCATTGAGAACCTACTTGCCATAATAACAGAATTTATGTTTACCTGATAAATTTCTTTCTCCAACGGTGTGTCCGGTCCACGGCGTCATCCTTACTTGTGGGATATTCTCTTCCCCAACAGGAAATGGCAAAGAGCCCAGCAAAGCTGGTCACATGATCCCTCCTAGGCTCCGCCTACCCCAGTCATTCGACCGACGTTAAGGAGGAATATTTGCATAGGAGAAACCATATGGTACCGTGGTGACTGTAGTTAAAGAAAATAAATTATCAGACCTGATTAAAAAACCAGGGCGGGCCGTGGACCGGACACACCGTTGGAGAAAGAAATTTATCAGGTAAACATAAATTCTGTTTTCTCCAACATAGGTGTGTCCGGTCCACGGCGTCATCCTTACTTGTGGGAACCAATACCAAAGCTTTAGGACACGGATGAAGGGAGGGAGCAAATCAGGTCACCTAAATGGAAGGCACCACGGCTTGCAAAACCTTTCTCCCAAAAATAGCCTCAGAAGAAGCAAAAGTATCAAACTTGTAAAATTTGGTAAAAGTGTGCAGTGAAGACCAAGTCGCTGCCCTACATATCTGATCAACAGAAGCCTCGTTCTTGAAGGCCCATGTGGAAGCCACAGCCCTAGTGGAATGAGCTGTGATTCTTTCGGGAGGCTGCCGTCCGGCAGTCTCGTAAGCCAATCTGATGATGCTTTTAATCCAAAAAGAGAGAGAGGTAGAAGTTGCTTTTTGACCTCTCCTTTTACCTGAATAAACAACAAACAAGGAAGATGTTTGTCTAAAATCCTTTGTAGCATCTAAATAGAATTTTAGAGCGCGAACAACATCCAAATTGTGCAACAAACGTTCCTTCTTTGAAACTGGTTTCGGACACAGAGAAGGTACGATAATCTCCTGGTTAATGTTTTTGTTAGAAACAACTTTTGGAAGAAAACCAGGTTTAGTACGTAAAACCACCTTATCTGCATGGAACACCAGATAAGGAGGAGAACACTGCAGAGCAGATAATTCTGAAACTCTTCTAGCAGAAGAAATTGCAACTAAAAACAAAACTTTCCAAGATAATAACTTAATATCAACGGAATGTAAGGGTTCAAACGGAACCCCCTGAAGAACTGAAAGAACTAAATTGAGACTCCAAGGAGGAGTCAAAGGTTTGTAAACAGGCTTGATTCTAACCAGAGCCTGAACAAAGGCTTGAACATCTGGCACAGCTGCCAGCTTTTTGTGAAGTAACACCGACAAGGCAGAAATCTGTCCCTTCAGGGAACTTGCAGATAATCCTTTTTCCAATCCTTCTTGAAGGAAGGATAGAATCCTAGGAATCTTAACCTTGTCCCAAGGGAATCCTTTAGATTCACACCAACAGATATATTTTTTCCAAATTTTGTGGTAAATCTTTCTAGTTACAGGCTTTCTGGCCTGAACAAGAGTATCGATAACAGAGTCTGAGAATCCTCGCTTCGATAAAATCAAGCGTTCAATCTCCAAGCAGTCAGCTGGAGTGAAACCAGATTCGGATGTTCGAACGGACCCTGAACAAGAAGGTCTCGTCTCAAAGGTAGCTTCCAAGGTGGAGCCGATGACATATTCACCAGATCTGCATACCAAGTCCTGCGTGGCCACGCAGGAGCTATCAAGATCACCGACGCCCTCTCCTGATTGATCCTGGCTACCAGCCTGGGGATGAGAGGAAATGGCGGGAACACATAAGCTAGTTTGAAGGTCCAAGGTGCTACTAGTGCATCCACTAGAGCCGCCTTGGGATCCCTGGATCTGGCCCCGTAGCAAGGAACTTTGAAGTTCTGACGAGAGGCCATCAGATCCATGTCTGGAATGCCCCACAGGTGAGTGACTTGGGCAAAGATTTCCGGATGGAGTTCCCACTCCCCCGGATGCAATGTCTGACGACTCAGAAAATCCGCTTCCCAATTTTCCACTCCTGGGATGTGGATAGCAGACAGGTGGCAGGAGTGAGACTCCGCCCATAGAATGATTTTGGTCACTTCTTCCATCGCTAGGGAACTCCTTGTTCCCCCCTGATGGTTGATGTACGCAACAGTTGTCATGTTGTCTGATTGAAACCGTATGAACTTGGTCCTCGCTAGCTGAGGCCAAGCCTTGAGAGCATTGAATATCGCTCTCAGTTCCAGAATATTTATCGGTAGAAGAGATTCTTCCCGAGACCAAAGACCCTGAGCTTTCAGGGATCCCCAGACCGCGCCCCAGCCCATCAGACTGGCGTCGGTCGTGACAATGACCCACTCTGGTCTGCGGAATGTCATCCCTTGTGACAGGTTGTCCAGGGACAGCCACCAACGGAGTGAGTCTCTGGTCCTCTGATTTACTTGTATCTTCGGAGACAAGTCTGTATAGTCCCCATTCCACTGACTGAGCATGCACAGTTGTAATGGTCTTAGATGAATGCGCGCAAAAGGAACTATGTCCATTGCCGCTACCATCAACCCGATCACTTCCATGCACTGAGCTATGGAAGGAAGAGGAACGGAATGAAGTATCCGACAAGAGTCTAGAAGTTTTGTTTTTCTGACCTCTGTCAGAAAAATCCTCATTTCTAAGGAGTCTATAATTGTTCCCAAGAAGGGAACCCTTGTTGACGGGGATAGAGAACTCTTTTCCACGTTCACTTTCCATCCGTGAGATCTGAGAAAGGCCAGGACGATGTCCGTGTGAGCCTTTGCTTGAGGAAGGGACGACGCTTGAATCAGAATGTCGTCCAAGTAAGGTACTACCGCAACGCCCCTTGGTCGTAGCACAGCTAGAAGGGACCCTAGTACCTTTGTGAAAATCCTTGGAGCAGTGGCTAATCCGAAAGGAAGCGCCACGAACTGGTAATGTTTGTCCAGGAATGCGAACCTTAGGAACCGATGATGTTCCTTGTGGATAGGAATATGTAGATACGCATCCTTTAAATCCACCGTGGTCATGAATTGACCTTCCTGGATGGAAGGAAGAATAGTTCGAATGGTTTCCATCTTGAACGATGGAACCTTGAGAAACTTGTTTAAGATCTTGAGATCTAAGATTGGTCTGAACGTTCCCTCTTTTTTGGGAACTATGAACAGATTGGAGTAGAACCCCATCCCTTGTTCTCTTAATGGAACTGGATGAATCACTCCCATTTTTAACAGGTCTTCTACACAATGTAAGAACGCCTGTCTTTTTATGTGGTCTGAAGACAACTGAGACCTGTGGAACCTCCCCCTTGGGGGAAGTCCCTTGAATTCCAGAAGATAACCTTGGGAGACTATTTCTAGCGCCCAAGGATCCAGAACATCTCTTGCCCAAGCCTGAGCGAAGAGAGAGAGTCTGCCCCCCACCAGATCCGGTCCCGGATCGGGGGCCAACATTTCATGCTGTCTTGGTAGCAGTGGCAGGTTTCTTGGCCTGCTTTCCCTTGTTCCAGCCTTGCATTGGTCTCCAAGCTGGCTTGGCTTGAGAAGTATTACCCTCTTGCTTAGAGGACGTAGCACTTTGGGCTGGTCCGTTTTTACGAAAGGGACGAAAATTAGGTCTATTTTTTGCCTTGAAAGGCCGATCCTGAGGAAGGGCGTGGCCCTTACCCCCAGTGATATCAGAGATAATCTCTTTCAAGTCAGGGCCAAACAGCGTTTTCCCCTTGAAAGGAATGTTTAGTAGCTTGTTCTTGGAAGACGCATCAGCCGACCAAGATTTCAACCAAAGCGCTCTGCGCGCCACAATAGCAAACCCAGAATTCTTAGCCGCTAACCTAGCCAATTGCAAAGTGGCGTCTAGGGTGAAAGAATTAGCCAATTTGAGAGCATTGATTCTGTCCATAATCTCCTCATAAGGAGGAGAATCACTATCGAGCGTCTTTATCAGCTCATCGAACCAGAAACATGCGGCTGTAGCGACAGGGACAATGCATGAAATTGGTTGTAGAAGGTAACCCTGCTGAACAAACATCTTTTTAAGCAAACCTTCTAATTTTTTATCCATAGGATCTTTGAAAGCACAACTATCCTCTATGGGTATAGTGGTGCGTTTGTTTAAAGTGGAAACCGCTCCCTCGACCTTGGGGACTGTCTGCCATAAGTCCTTTCTGGGGTCGACCATAGGAAACAATTTTTTAAATATGGGGGGAGGGACGAAAGGAATACCGGGCCTTTCCCATTCTTTATTAACAATGTCCGCCACCCGCTTGGGTATAGGAAAAGCTTCTGGGAGCCCCGGCACCTCTAGGAACTTGTCCATTTTACATAGTTTCTCTGGGATGACCAACTTTTCACAATCATCCAGAGTGGATAATACCTCCTTAAGCAGAATGCGGAGATGTTCCAACTTAAATTTAAATGCAATCACATCAGGTTCAGCCTGTTGAGAAATGTTCCCTGAATCAGTAATTTCTCCCTCAGACAAAACCTCCCTGGCCCCATCAGACTGGGTTAGGGGCCCTTCAGAGATATTAATATCAGCGTCGTCATGCTCTTCAGTATCTAAAACAGAGCAGCCACGCTTACGCTGACAAGGGTTCATTTTGGCTAAAATGTTTTTGACAGAATTATCCATTACAGCCGTTAATTGTTGCATAGTAAGGAGTATTGGCGCGCTAGATGTACTAGGGGCCTCCTGAGTGGGCAAGACTCGTGTAGACGAAGGAGGGAATGATGCAGTACCATGCTTACTCCCCTCACTTGAGGAATCATCTTGGGCATCATTGTCATTATCACATAAATCACATTTATTTAAATGAATAGGAATTCTGGCTTCCCCACATTCAGAACACAGTCTATCTGGTAGTTCAGACATGTTAAACAGGCATAAACTTGATAACAAAGTACAAAAACGTTTTAAAATAAAACCGTTACTGTCACTTTAAATTTTAAACTGAACACACTTTATTACTGCAATTGCGAAAAAACATGAAGGAATTGTTCAAAATTCACCAAATTTTCACCACAGTGTCTTAAAGCCTTAAAAGTATTGCACACCAAATTTGGAAGCTTTAACCCTTAAAATAACGGAACCGGAGCCGTTTTAAACTTTAACCCCTTTACAGTCCCTGGTATCTGCTTTGCTGAGACCCAACCAAGCCCAAAGGGGAATACGATACCAAATGACGCCTTCAGAAAGTCTTTTCTAAGTATCAGAGCTCCTCTCACATGCGACTGCATGCCATGCCTCTCAAAAACAAGTGCGCCACACCGGCGCGAAAATGAGGCTCTGCTTAAGCTTTGGGAAAGCCCCTAAGGAATAAGGTGTCTAATACAGTGCCTGCCGATATTATTATATCAAAATACCCAGATAAAATGATTCCTCAAGGCTAAATATGTGTTAATAATGAATCGATTTAGCCCAGAAACAGTCTACAGTCTTAATAAGCCCTTGTGAAGCCCTTATTTATGATCGTAATAAACATGGCTTACCGGATCCCATAGGGAAAATGACAGCTTCCAGCATTACATCGTCTTGTTAGAATGTGTCATACCTCAAGCAGCAAGAGACTGCACACTGTTCCCCCAACTGAAGTTAATTGCTCTCAACAGTCCTGTGTGGAACAGCCATGGATTTTAGTTACGGTTGCTAAAATCATTTTCCTCATACAAACAGAAATCTTCATCTCTTTTCTGTTTCTGAGTAAATAGTACATACCAGCACTATTTCAAAATAACAAACTCTTGATTGAATAATAAAAACTACAGTTAAACACTAAAAAACTCTAAGCCATCTCCGTGGAGATGTTGCCTGTACAACGGCAAAGAGAATGACTGGGGTAGGCGGAGCCTAGGAGGGATCATGTGACCAGCTTTGCTGGGCTCTTTGCCATTTCCTGTTGGGGAAGAGAATATCCCACAAGTAAGGATGACGCCGTGGACCGGACACACCTATGTTGGAGAAATTTGGTTTAACCTGAGCGACAGACAACATAATACCACGTGTTAAATGTTTAAGCTGATTATCATTTTTTGTTTTATTAAGTTTTGTTGTTCTCACATTGCCCTATTCATACTCCAATTCTTGTTGTGAACCACCCGCATCATACTACTATGGTTAGCATGAATGTTCGTATTTTCCTACTGATAACTTTTCTGCCTTATGTGACTGACAGTTGTCCAACTTCGGCTATTTGGTGTATATGTACAGAAGAGTTGTTGGCAAGACTTTAATATACATGATTAAATTCTATTGGGGAACTTGTGTGGTATAATATTGTACATTAAAGGTGGTACTGCTCCATCAGATTTGATGCATGCAGAAAATTTAGCCACCTTGTGTGGGTTTTTACGCGTGATATACAGCTGGTTTGTTGTTGAATTGACCAAGAATGGTATGTTTAATTTGTTCTAAATTAGTTGGTCCACTAGCAAATCATGTGGGTGTATGCAGGTTTGTTTATTTGCGGCTGGGTCGGCGACTCTCTTATTTCTTTAATTACTAGTAGACGCACTTGTGGTGCATAAGCTGATGCCTGTGTTCCTGTGTTGGATTGTCATGGTTACGGTTTTCTTTTCTTTTGTGATCAGCTGTTTTGGGTTGCAAAATAATTAATTACTGCTGAGTTCTGACCAATTGACACGTCTTTTACACTATATCAGGCTACACAGGTGGTTCACTCATTATGAGCACATTTCCTATTCTGGGAGAACAGCTACATCGCCGACTAAAGGTAAGAGCTGCAGTTTTGTTGTTTTTTACTATTTTTTGTTTATTCTCTGTTTCTTTTTTTTCTAGTGTTGTTTCTACATTTTCTGTTTGCATCTATGTTGCATAGTGGTTGGTAATCCATATGTCCTTGAGTTGGAATATTACAGTCGGTTCTTCCCGCTTGTTGTTGTACTGGGGTTTAGTTCCAGGTTTGAATTAGTTATACTCCGCAATAAGTTGACACTAAGTAAGCTCGTTTTCAGCTGTTTTGTAATTATCGTTTGCTTTGTCTCTGGAACGGGTTTATACTGTGATTGACTAACAGAACGTTAGCACTTTATTTGTTTACAATACTGGCTTAGTTTTACATTTGTAACGGCAGTGTTTTTCTAACAGGTGCATATGTTATCGTTTTCTAACTTTTGGCATTTATGGGTCGTGTTGTAAGCATGTTGTGTTCTCACACATAGGAAGTTAACGATGTTCAGATATACGGATACAAGTGTTGAATACCGGTAGCGGCTTTTTTTTTCTGCATAGCTCTGGATCATTAGGTGCTTGAATAATTGTATATCGTTACTTGGTAATTAAGTATCTGCTTCTATTTTCCTGCAGTAATGACTGATATTGTAGTATACTACAGCCTTAATGGTCATATTTGTGGATATCTACACATTTGCGATGAATTACACTAATTTCTGTTTCGTTTTGCTCCACTATATGTACTTACTAATCACTCTAGAAAATATTCATATCCTGTCTTTTAGGCTTGCATGGGTATAGATTTGTATTATGCGGTCTGTCATCCGCATTTGCTTATTGGCATATTACTTTAGCAAGGATTCATGATTTGATAGTCCTGACTCTGTTAGTGATACAGAGTGTAGGATCACTGTTGTGGGTTAACATCTCTTATTTCTAAGCCTGGTCATTATATTGCCATTACAATGTATTATATTAAAGTTTCCTTTTGTCTGGCTGATCCAGCTTATCAATTAGGTACTGAACGAATTTGACACTTGATCTTTGGATTTTGCAATAGTTATTGGGCGGTCTGTGTCCCCTCTCGGTTTGATTGAGTTATAGTGTATCGTATTGTGTTAGTGTTTTCTTAGTTAGTGTTTTCTAGATTAACTTAGTCCTGAAGAAGGCTCAGATGTGAGCCGAAACGTCGACACTGATGTTCTATTCATGACACGTTTTGATTTGTCAAAATAAATACATTTATTGTCTTTCTAAAAATCCTGAGAGTGCCCTTCTTCACATATATGTATACATGATTGCTTGAGGATTGCACCCAGGTTGGAGTGCTGGGCCACTTGCTAATTGATATATATATATATATATATATATATATAAAACAGAAGCAGCATGTAGAGAAGGATTCCGGTGAAAATCCCAATGGATCCACAGCAGCATGAATAGCCAGCACCAGAGGATAGTTTAATCACCTTTATTAGATAAATGTATGTATTTATCTAATAAAGGTGATTAAACTATCCTCTGGTGCTGGCTATTCATGCTGCTGTGGATCCATTGGGATTTTCACCGGAATCCTTCTCTACATGCTGCTTCTGTTCTGGATTGATTCTTATGGCCGTGCACAGAGTGGTTGGTGATGATGCGGTCTTGGAGTGCAGTTCCCTTCCATGTTTTGTATTTTCTATGGGTGATTACAGCCACCTGTGCACCCCTTCTTTGTTCTCAGTTTGTTTGGCTCTGTGAGCTCGCATGATGGTGTGCCTGTGTTAGGGACTCAGGCGGTGGAAAGGACCTTGACGTGGTGCCTGAGCTTTCCCATTTGGCCAGATGCGGTGACTAACCTTTCCAGTTGTGATTTTATCTTAGCTGTGAGCTAGCTGGCGAGTGCTGGGTGTTTCTATGTGTTGTATTACTTTTTATTTGTAAGCTCCCTTGGTTCTTGTACCCATTCCGGACTGGGGTTAACTGCCTGTGGCTCTGGTGACATCACAGCTTTTTTGGAGTGCTATTTAGCACCCAGAAAATCCCAATGGATCCACAGCAGCATGAATAGCCAGCACCAGAGGATAGTTTAATCACCTTTATTAGATAAATACATACATTTATCTAATAAAGGTGATTAAACTATCCTCTGGTGCTGGCTATTCATGCTGCTGTGGATCCATTGGGATTTTCACCGGAATCCTTCTCTACATGCTGCTTCTGTTCTGGATTGATTCTTATGGCCGTGCACAGAGTGGTTGGTGATGCTGGTGAGTGCTGATCTTATTGTAATATATATATATATACACACACACACACACATACATACTCAGACAGACGCATATACACACATATAAATACACAGGGGAAAATATCCCTATAGTTAACTAGTCTAGCCCAGAGGGGAGTTACTCGTCCACTCGAAGTTAAAGATAGGTATAGTCAATTTGTTTTTTATTCGTCCACAACTAGTGAAGATTTCATGAGATATATATATATATATATATATATATATACACACACACACATATTATATATATATATATAAAATATAACAGATATCATCTCATGAGTATGTCTACTGCTGATTGGTGCCTTGGCTTGGCTGCCGATTGGTGCCTTGAAACAGGATGCTGATGTACTATTGGCTTCGGAGTCCCTTTAATATAGGTCGACGTACAAGTTATTCAGAAAAAGTACAACTAGACATAATCCTGAGATGATAAACTAATTTCTAACCCCAAAACAAATTTAATGCTTTCAGGTTTCATGTATGTATTTGTTAATGTAAGCTAAGTCCCACTAGCATAACAATATGTATATGTACCTGGATCGAGGATCACCAGCAATGAGGTTCCCAAACTCGCCCAAGATGTACCCTCCGACCTTCACCAGATTTTCATGACATGCAGGAGCCTGAAGAGCCTATTAGGCACAAAATAAATATATATATAACAGTGACACATTATTTTATTTATTTTCACGGTTATTATTTTTCCGTTAGAGAGAAGATGAAGACGGTTGTTTAATGTGCACTATAAAATAAAGATCTGTGGCCTCACCTCAAAGACGGTCTTAGCTGCATAACCCTGAACATCATCCCTGTTAATAACTATCTGGATGACGCGGTACCAGACCTCCTCGCTGACATAGTCGCCTGCAACTCGGATGAGGTTTAAGATAGTGTCTACATACCAGGTGTAATCCACAGCATACTTCTCTGCAAGAATTGCTACTTTTAGCACCTGGAAGGGAAAAAAATGTAAGTGTTCATTAAAAAACACATCTGGTTATTTCACCAACTGTCAATCATACTAAAAATAATATATATATAACCCTATCAGCCAATCACATATACACAAAACTTCTGCACATGCTCAATAGCAGCTGGCGTCACAGTATATAAAAAACAGAATTTATGTTTACCTGATAAATTACTTTCTCCAACGGTGTGTCCGGTCCACGGCGTCATCCTTACTTGTGGGATATTCTCTTCCCCAACAGGAAATGGCAAAGAGCCCAGCAAAGCTGGTCACATGATCCCTCCTAGGCTCCGCCTACCCCAGTCATTCGACCGACGTTAAGGAGGAATATTTGCATAGGAGAAACCATATGATACCGTGGTGACTGTAGTTAAAGAAAATAAATTATCAGACCTGATTAAAAAACCAGGGCGGGCCGTGGACCGGACACACCGTTGGAGAAAGTAATTTATCAGGTAAACATAAATTCTGTTTTCTCCAACATAGGTGTGTCCGGTCCACGGCGTCATCCTTACTTGTGGGAACCAATACCAAAGCTTTAGGACACGGATGAAGGGAGGGAGCAAATCAGGTCACCTAAATGGAAGGCACCACGGCTTGCAAAACCTTTCTCCCAAAAATAGCCTCAGAAGAAGCAAAAGTATCAAACTTGTAAAATTTGGTAAAAGTGTGCAGTGAAGACCAAGTCGCTGCCCTACATATCTGATCAACAGAAGCCTCGTTCTTGAAGGCCCATGTGGAAGCCACAGCCCTAGTGGAATGAATAATAAAAACTACAGTTAAACACTAAAAAACTCTAAGCCATCTCCGTGGAGATGTTGCCTGTACAACGGCAAAGAGAATGACTGGGGTAGGCGGAGCCTAGGAGGGATCATGTGACCAGCTTTGCTGGGCTCTTTGCCATTTCCTGTTGGGGAAGAGAATATCCCACAAGTAAGGATGACGCCGTGGACCGGACACACCTATGTTGGAGAAAGACAGCACAATTTGATAACCAAAGTAAATTTGTATTTTAATTGCATGTTCTGTCTAACTAATGAGTTTGATTTTGACTTTAGTATCCCTTTAAGTCATTAGCTAAAAAGACCAAAAAGTCAAGTGACAGTCTAATTGAAAAATGTTAGTGTAAAAATAAAGATAATCCGTTTCTTACCCATTCCCCAGTTTTGCATAACTAACACTGTTATATGAATACACTTTTTACTTCTGCGATTACCTTGTATCTAAGCCTCTGCAGACTGCCCCCTTATCTCAGTTATTTTGACAGACTTGCATTTTAGCCAATCAGTGCAGGTTCTTGTATAACTATTATTCTCTACGGGTGTAAGGACAATGTTATCTATATGGCACACACGAGCTAGCACTGTCTGGCTGTAAAAAGCTAATAAAAAGCACTGAGAGAAGGGGTTATATAGTTTATTAATATAACAATGCTAGTTGTGCAAAGCTTGGGAACAGGTAGTAAAAGTGTTATCTATCGTTTAAAAAAAAAAAATCAATAATAAAAACAAATCGTGTAGACTGTCCCTTTAACTAAATAACATGTCTGGGAGACTGCATTATCTCAGTGTTTCTTACAATCTCCTCCCGGATGGCATAATCTGCTGTTTCCAGGTAATTCAACATTTCTGCTACAATCTGCTGAGCGTTGCTCCGGTCACACATAGCGTACAGAAGATCCACCGCCCGCTGTCTGACACTCACGTCCCTTTCTGTCTGCAAAACCAAGATAACAAAGAAAGGCTTCGTCAAGTAAATCATACACCACAAAGGCTGAGAAACAGAGGGATCAGGTTAATGCATATTAATGCTACATAAGTAAAGACATAACCTCATCTATAGAAATATGTTTTGTGTATTAAAGAAGACAGTTCAATGTAAAATTGTTTCCAATGACTTGTTATGCCAGTTGCAGCGTACTAAATGTATGTAAACTTGCTCCTTTAGGTTTATTTTTCACTTGAAATAGATGATGTTGTTCCTTGAAACTGTAACCCATTTAAATGAGGGGGGACTTGTAGAACATTCTTATTGTATTTCTCGCTTTACACAAAGTACTCACACAAAAAGTCAATAACTAGACCTTTTGAAAATTAAAATTTTAGTATGTCTTTTCCACACCCCACTGAATAGCTGCTGACACTTGCTGGCATAGTTTTTCTATAAAAAAAAAATGCAGCAGCGATCATATCTTCAGTATAGGTGCTAGTTCCAAAGGGCAAAATGAGCCATTTCAAAACACAAAACAAAGATAAATGATCTCGTTACTACTTAATACACTTTAGCAGGATCACTGGGGAGAAAAAACAAATTACAGTTCAATGTTCTTTTAAGGATTTTAACCTAAATAAAATATGATTTTTATATAACCAAGTTAAGTGGAACTATATTCAAATGAACTATTAAATTGTGTTTTCTGGGCAAACTGATGATAATTAAAAAAAAAAAATGGAAAATTTGACGAAAACAACTAAAACCAAAATGAAGCACCTATTCAATCAGAAAAACTCACAATAGATGTCCTTCTACATAAATACCTTACAAATGAGGGCAGAACCTTCTCACCTTCAGTGCATTAATGACCGTTTCAATATGCGTTTTGACAGCTTCATGTGAGAACTCGGAGCTGGCTAATGTGCACATGCTCTCCAGCGCCAGGTAACGGAGGTTGGTCTCCCGATGCTGTAGGAACTGGCCCAGTTGGTTGCAAGCTCTGACCAGCAGGTTGGGTTCACTGGAAGAAAGAGATAGGCAGCTTAGTATACTGGTCTGAGGTGGTTTTGGAGTTTATCATCTTTCCCCTGAAAATGTCCCACCGTCCCCAGCTAACTCATCTAATTGCAGCTAATGATGATTACAGAATATGCTGAGCACAACATATGTTATACATATCTAATATAAAATGTTTTATTGCATATAACAAAAGTTCCCCTCTCTCCTTTCTCTCCTCTAAGCTATGCATATTAAAAGGGACATGAAACCCATTTTGTTTTCCCTTCATGACTCAGATAGACCATATCCTTTGTTGAAGGAGCAGCTATTGTGAGCTAGGTGTTATAGACATTGGGTGAGCCAATGAAAAGAGGCAAATATGTGCAGCTACCAGTCAGCAGTTAGCTCCCACTAGTGCATTGCTGCTCGAACATACCTAGGTATGCTTTTGAACAAAAAATACCAAAATAAAAAATTAGATAATCGCAAATTGGAACCTTGTTTAAAAGGATATAACACTCAAATTTGTTCTCATGAGTCAGATACATCATACAATTTTAAACAACTTGCCAGTTTACGTCAATCATCATATTGGCCTTATTTCTCTTCATATCCTTTGTTGAAGGTGCAGCAATCTACTTCTAGGAGCTAGCTGAACACATCAGGTAAGGCAATGATAAGCTGCATGTGCTGCTAGCTCCCAGTAGTGCTTTGCTGCTCAGCAAGAGAACAAAGCAAATTTAATAGAAGTAAATTAGAAAGTTGATTAAATGACATGCTCTATCTGAATCATGAAAGAAATACTTTGGGTTTCATATCCCTTTAAAATGTTATGCTCTAGCTATATCACAAACATTTAATTTTAACTCCACTGTCCCTTTAAAGGGACACTGAACCCAATTTTTTTTATTTTGTGATTCAGATAGAGCATGCAATTTTAAGCAACTTTCTAATTGACTCCTATTATCAAATTGTCTTCGTTCTCTTGGTATCTTTATTTGAAATGCAAGAATGTACGTTTAGATGCAAGCGCATTTTTTGTAAACAAACTGGGTTGTTCTGGCTGATCGGTGGATAAATTCATCCATCAATAAACAAGTGCTTTTCATGGTTCTGAACCAAACAAATAGCTTAGATGCCGCCTTTTTCAAATAAAGATACCAAGAGAACGAAGAAAAATTGATAATGGGTGTAAATTAGAAAGTTGCTTAAAATTGCATGCTCTATCTGAATCATGAAAAACAATTTGGGTTCAGTGTCCCATTAAGGTCAAAAAGTCTCTCTTTAAAAAATAAAAATAAATCATGAAACTTTCAATCATCTGGTATCATTTTGTTATTCGCTTTGCGCGGAGGCTTACTAGCGAGCTACAATGTGGCATAACATTCATAACATTCTGTCTTAAAACCGGTTTCTCTACAACAAATGATTCTATCCACATTACGTGACACACTGCTAAATAGGTAAAGATTAGCAGATTGAGAGGAAAATGATAAAAACACTATTTTACACAAGAAAACATAGACTTTCTACTGAAATTTATGTCTAATAGAAATGGTAGGGAGACAGAATGAACAGTTTCTCTAAATGCCTGATTTATGCATAAGTCTATCTAAAGGCTTCACTAAGCCTGCACTTTAAGATCTGAAAATGTGTAGTGTAGATGGCACAACTTGCTATTATTTGGCAAATAAACGTTATGCTTACCTGATAAATTAATTTCTTTCACAATGGCGAGAGTCTACAAGATATCACATGTGGGAATACACTCCAGTACACTAGGTAGAGGCAGAAACACCAGAAAATACCTGGGGCGCGATCCGATATAGATCGTAGTTTGCGGCGCAAGCGAGGGAACCCGCGTTGCCCGCAGTTTCAGCTCGCAACTCGAGCTATCCCATATATGGCGCCGTCAGATGCTAACGTGCCGTAAGTCTGACAAACCAGCGATGTCCAGAAATCTGCACAAGTACAAATTTCTGGCGTCGCCAGTGACTTGCGGCACGTTAGAAACTGCCGGCGCCTACAAAACCTGACTAAAGTCTAAATCACCCGCACTGTCTAACACGCCTCCCTAACATAGCCCGACAAGTCTAACACGCCTCCCTAACATAGCCCGACACGTCTAGCCCTCTATCCGCTATCCCCCCTCACTAGCCTAACAATAAAATATGTATTAACCCCTTAACCGCCGCTACCTAATAAAGTTATTAACCCCTAAACCGGCGCCAGCTATATTAAATCTATAACCCCCTAAAGTGAGCCCCTAACACCGCCGCCATCTACCTTACCTACCCCACCGCTATCTATTTTAAAATTATTAACCCCTAATCTAATCCCCCTACCCCGCCGCCATCTATATTAAATTATTCAACCCCTAAAATACTAAACTATCCCTACCACTAAACCTAAGTCTAACCCTACAAATAGCCCTGAAAAGGGCTTTTTGCGTGGCATTGCCCCAAAGTAACAGCTCTTTTGCCAGCCCTTAAAAGGGCTTTTGGCGGGGCTTTGTCACAAAGTAAACTGCTCTTTTGCCTACAATCTACATCCCCCTACACTGCGGCCACCTATAATAAATGTATTAACCCCTAATCTAATCCCCCTACATCGCCGCCAGCTATATTAACCCTAATTATATTAGGGTTCATATAGTTAATATAGTTACTATATTATATATATATTAAGTATAATAACTCTATCTAACTCTAACATCCTAACTAAACTCTTATTAAAATAAATCTAATATTAATATTATTAATTAAAATATTCCTATTTAAATCTAAATACTTACCTATAAAATAAACCCTAAGATATCTACAATATAATTAATAATTACATTGTAGCTATGTTAGGGTTTATATTTATTTTATTTTTAAATAAACCTAACACTACCCCCCTGAAGATCTCCCTACCTTGTATTCACCCAGCCGGGCCGAACCGATCCAGGCGATGTGTTCCAGCAAGCGGCAGTGAAGTCTTCAAGCAAGCGGCAGAGTCTCTTCTTCCATCGGCGACGTCTTCAAGCAAATCGGCATCTTCAATCTTCTTACTTCGCTCCTCCGCCGCGGAGCATCCTTCCGGCACGACGACTTCCCGACGAATGAGGTTCCTTTAAATGACGTCATCCAAGATGGCGTCCGCCGAATTCCGATTGGCTGATAGGATTCTATCAGCCAATCGGAATTAAGGTAGAAAAATCTGATTGGCTGATTGAATCAGCCAATCAGATTCAAGTTCAATCCGATTGGCTGAACCAACTCGGGAAGTCGTCGTGCCGGAAGGATGCTCCGCGGCGGAGGAGCGAAGTAAGAAGATTGAAGATGCCGATTTGCTTGAAGACGTCGCCGATGGAAGAAGACTCTCTGCCGCTTGCTTCAAGACATCGCCCGAATGGATGAAGACTTCACTGCCGCTTGCTGGAACACATCGCCTGGATCGGTTCGGCCTGGCTGGGTGAATACAAGGTAGGGAGATCTTCAGGGGGGTAGTGTTAGGTTTATTTAAGGGGAGTTTGGGTTAGATTAGGGATATGTGGGTGGTGGGTTGTAATGTTGGGGGGTGGTATTGTGTTTTTTTTTTTTGCAGGCAAAAGAGCAGTTTTCTTTGGGGCATGCCCCCACAAAAGGCCCTTTTAAGGGCTGGTAAGGTAAAAGAGTTTTGAACTTTTTTAATTTAGAATAGGGTAGGGAATTTTTTTATTTTGGGGGGCTTTATTATTTTATTAGGGGGCTTAGAATAGGTGTAATTAGCTTAAAAATCTTGTAATCTTTTTTTTATTTTTTGTAATTTAGTGTTTGTTTGTTTTTGTAATTTAGTTTAGTTTATTTAATTGTATTTTTAGATAGATATTTGTAGTTTATTTAATTGATAGTGTAGGTGTATTTGTAACTTAGGTTAGGATTTATTTTACAGGTAATTGGGTAATTATTTTAACTAGGTAGCTATTAAATAGTTAATAACTATTTAATAGCTATTATACCTAGTTAAAATAATTAACAATTTACCTGTAAAATAAATATAAACCCTAACATAGCTATAATGTAATTATTAATTATATTGTAGCTATCTTAGGGTTTATTTTATAGGTAAGTATTTAGATTTAAACAGGAATATTTTAGTTTATAATATGAATTAGATTTATTTAATAAGAATTTAGTTAGGGGTGTTAAGGTTAGATAGAGTTAATATAGTTTATATAAATACTATAGTAACTATATTAACCCTAATATAATTAGGGTTAATATAGTTAATATATATAATGTAATAACTATATTAACTATAATATACTTAGGGTTAATATAGATAATATAGCTGGCGGCGGGGTAGGTAGATTAAATTAGAGGTTAATAATTTTAATATAGATGGCGGCGGTGTAAGGGGTTCACATTAGGGGATAGATCAGTTAGATGGTGGCGGTTTTAAGGGCTCACAGTAGGGGGTTAGTTTATGTAGATGGCGACGGTTTAGGGGTTAAATACTTTATTATGGATTGCGGCGGGGGATCGCGGTTGACAGGGAGATAGACATTGCGCATGCGTTAGGTGTTAGGTTTATTTTAGCAGATCGCGGTTGACAGGGAGATAGACATTGCGCATGCGTTAGGTGTTAGGTTTATTTTAGCAGATCGCGGTTGACAGGGAGATAGACATTGCGCATGCGTTAGGTGTTAGGTTTATTTTAGCAGATCGCGGTTGACAGGGAGATAGACATTGCGCATGCGTTAGATGTTAGGTTTATTTTAGCAGCCAGTTTAGGGAGTTACGGGCTCCAATAGTCAGCGTAAGGCTTCTTATGGCTGCTTTTTGTGGCGAGGTAAAAATGGAGTAAGATTTCTCCATCTTCGCCACGTAAGTCCTTACGCTGTATATTGGATACCAAACTGCGCGGGTTTGGTATACCTGCCTATGGCCCAAAAAACTACGGGCGACGGCAGAAATATACGCACGTAACTTCTAGTCGACCCCCAGAGCTTTAATCTCATTCACTATCCCAGAATTCCTCATTCATAAGTAAACTACCTTTGGAAGAAAACAATAACTTGTTCGTAGCACAGCAATATCCTGTTAATAAAATAAGGAAAAGAGGCTTGTAACACAGAGAAAGCTAAGGGACACTCCAATGAGTCAAATTAACGTGACTAATCCTAATAAAGGTCTGAACAAAAAAGTCTGAGTATTAGGAATTTGGGATTAGGAAACTCAAGAACTCTATGAATTAAAAATGAATTCAAACTTTATAATTTTTTAATACACCAGGCCAAAAAGATTGTCTGCACTTTGTCATAAATACGCCTGGTAACAGACTTTCTGGCTTAAATTATGGTATCAATGACTGAAGCGTATAACCCACTTGTTAGCTAAAATTAGTTGTTCAGTTGCCAAGTGTCAATACAAGAGTTTTGAAATCCTGATGAAAAAAGGAACCTTCAGATGGAAGGTCTTTTCTGAGCAGGAGCTGCCAAGGCAGGAAAGAGGACATTGAATTAGGTACACATACTAAGTCCTACAAGGCCTAGCAGAAGCAATTTGAATCACTAAATCTTGTTCTTGCTCAATTCTTGATATCACTCTGGAGAGCAACACAAATGGAGAAAAATGGTATATTAGAGTAAATGCCTAGGGCGTCAAAATTGCCTAAGGATCCTGAGACTTGGCACAATAAAGGGATATCTTGTGATTCAGGCAAGAAGCCATGTATCTGACGAACCTCAATGCCTCACTATGGTTGAAAACCTCCTGGATAAGTGACTACTGTCCCAGGTGAAAACACTCTCAACTGTTCATTTCTGGAATGTGAATGGCCTAAATCAGGCATTGATGGAATTCCACACAACGGATTATATGGGCCACTCCTTTCATCTTCAGGGACTCTGAGTTCCCCCTTGATGATTTAAAGGGACAGTCTAGTCAAAATGAAACTTTCATTATTCAGATAGGACATGTTATTTTAATCAAGTTTCCAATTTACTTTTATCATCAAATTTGCTTTTTTCTCTTAGTATTCTTAGTTGAAACTAAAACTAGGCAGACTCATATGCTAATTTCTAAACGCTTGAGGGCTGCCTCTTATCACAGGCTTTTTAAATTCCTTTTTAACACAAAGAGACTAAAAGCACACGTGGGCCATATAGATAAGACTGTGTACAGGCACAGGGAGTTATTTAAGATTTAGCCCAACACAATGCTAACTGCAAGACAATAGATAATAAACAGTCACAGTCATGTGGTCAGGGGGCTGGAAGAAGGCTCTTAAATGCAAGGTAATCACAGAGGTAAAAAGTATATTAATATAACTGTGTTGGTTGTGCAAAACTGGGGAATGGGTAATAAAGGGAATATCTATCTTTTAAAAAAATAACAATTCTATGGTAGACTGTCCCTTTAAGTAAGCCGCTACTGAGAGATTGCACGACTGAAATTGGATGAAGGGTTCTCTGAAACACTGAAGAGTGAAGATTGATCTCCAACATCCTTGGAACTTCAAACGCCCTGCATTCACAGAGACAATCAGACTACCCCCCAACCTTGTAGGTTGGTGTCTATCATGATCACAGTCCAGAATGGTCAAAGAAAGAAGCCCCCTATACAAGGGACTGAGTTTGGAATTTAGACTGCTGAAAGAAACAAAAAGTCTTAACCGTAGTAGCAAGAAAGTTCCCTTACCTCCAGTCACTATGTCAACAATTGCATCTAGTTCTGGACCAAACAGGATTTTACCCTGCAATGGAAGAGATAACAGTCTGCTTTTAGAAACCATGTCTGCAGACCAAGACTTAAAAAGGGACAGTGAAGTCAAAAACCTTTCATAACTCATATAGGGCATGCAATTTTAAACAACTTTCCAATTTACTTTTATCTTCAAATTTGCTTTGTTCTCTTGGTATTCTTTGTTGAAAGCTAAACCTAGGAAGGCTCATAAATCGATTTCTAAGCCACTAAAGGCCGCCTCTTACCTTAGTGCATTTTGACAGTTTTTCACAGCTAGACAGTGCTAGTTCATGTGTGACTAGGGCAATGGGTAAAAAAGGGATTATCTTTTTAAACTATAACAATTTTCCCTTTAAGCCATAAGGCTAGTCTTGCTATTACAGCCATAGCAGCACTCTTCACATATGACATAGATGTTAGAGGCCTTTAGGAGATTCAAGCAATTCTGGACCTCTTCTAAGGATGCTTTAGATATAAAGCTTCAAAAAGGTTGATTCACCTATGTAAGCAACACTGAAAGCTAGAAAAAAACCACAGGCAGATAAAAGGATCGCTTAAGAAAGCCTTCAAGTATTCTATCCACAGAATCCCATCATGTAAGGGAATGGGAGTCCGACTGGCTAGAGTAGAAATTTCCCCGCACACTTTAGGAACTCTCTCTCATACTACAAGCTTTGTAGACAGATAATGAAACATGGCCTTGCATTTGGTGAACAGAACAAAGCGTATACCTGGTTTGTTCCATTCCTTAAGACACCAGTTCAGCTACTGAATCAGAGACAAGAAACGTAGAAAGCGGTTTACACATAAGGCATAGGTCAATTATCTTAATAGGTGGCTTGTCAGGAGTAGGAGAATCATCCTGAGAATCTAGAGTCTCAGAAAACCCATCCTCAAGAGGAATCTTCAGACTGAAATGTACCCTGCTTCACTGCAAAGGAATAAGACAGGTTGCTACTAAGAAAAGTTACTGAGGTGCTGAAGAAGATCTACAACTGAGCACCTTCTGCCACATACATATACCTGCACTTAGTTGTAGGAGGCAGGATAGCCATCAATAGCAGAGTGAACATATTTTAATAGATCAGCAGAACCCCCTTCGCTGGTACAGCCGAGCAACAGACCTCTGACCGCTCTGACTCAAAAACAGCACAGTAAAACGGTCTAGAATTACACTAAAATCCACACAGGAGATACACAGCTGAGCAGGAGGACACACAGGTATATCCTTACAATGTAAATAGTAGCATGAGGTACTTAAATAATCATTAGCACCTTCCTCTATAGTCCTTACCACAGATGCAGTAGATGGGCTCATGCAAGGTATCATATGCATAGTGTCAAGGATCTTAAAAGGAACATCACACTGTAGACCAGTGGTTTGGCAGATAAATCTGCATTTCCACTGTGACATCTCCACACTGGGAAAATATTAATGCCTGGCTTCCAGTCTACCCCTCTATTCAGGAGGCAGTCTGATGGGGAAAATGGGTATCAGATCAGGAAGAGAAACTTAATGAAACAAACAATGTGATGATCACAACATTTGAATTAACCTCACTCCATCTTGAAAGCCAAAATCTTACCGAGGGAGAGAGGGAGGGTTTAAACCACTGGTGTTTTGGGGTGTTTTTGCCTTCTCCTAGTGGACTGGAGTGTAATCCCACATGTGATATCTCGTGGACTCTCACCATCATCCAAAATAAATTTGCTTCAGTATGCTAGCCATAAACATAAAACACATACACTCACTACGAGGTTGTTCAAGGGACATTAAACGTTAAATAAATGCTAGATATGATAATGTATTCAAAACAAGGATTACCCTGGCATGAATATGCATATGTATATTTTATTTTACAATCAATTTAGCTTAAATATTGAAGAGAACATTGTAAATAAATAATTGTAAATTTCTTTATAAAGCAATGTAACTAATCTTATCTCCTCTGCTGAAGCCAATTTGGGGCAGCTATTAACCCCTTAACGACCATCACCATGCCCTGTACGACACTGGTCGTTAAGCCCTGGGCCTCTCGCTGCCGCGATCTCGCTAAAAGTAGCGAGATTGTGCTATTTCTGCATGCCCTACGAGTGGGGCAATGCAGAAATAGAGTTGCAGAGTTACCAATGCAGAGAAGGCCACTCTGTGGCCCTCTCTGCATCGGGCAAAGGTGGTGCCGATTGTAGGTGGGAGGGTAAGGAGGGAGGCGGGTGGGCAGCCCATCGCTGGAGAGGGTCGGGAAAGGCACAACCGCTACGCCACAAGAAAAAATGTCTTCAGAGCGGCAGATAAGGAGGGAGAGGGGGAACTATTCAGTAGAGGGTGGGAAAGCGATCTGGGAGCGGGGTAAATGAGGTGGGGGCAGCTACACTACAAAAAATGTGTGGGGGTTTTTCTTTTACAGAAAAAAGAAAGTAAATTTATGCTTACCTGCTAAATTAATTTCTTCTATGGTACGACGAGTCCACGGATTCATCCTTTACTTGTGGGATATTATCCTCCTGCTTACAGGAAGTGGCAAAGAGCACCACAGCAGAGCTGTCTATATAGCTCCTCCCTTAGCTCCACCCCCCAGCCATTCGACCGAAGGTACAGGAAGAAAAAGGAGAAACTAAAAGGTGCAGAGGTGACTGAAGTTTAAAATAAAAAAATATAATCTGTTTGAAAATGACAGGGCGGGCCGTGGACTCGTCGTACCATAGAAGAAATTAATTTATCAGGTAAGCATAATTTTACTTTTCTTCTATAAAGGTACGACGAGTCCACGGATTCATCCTTTACTTGTGGGATACAATACCAAAGCTACAGGACACGGATGAACGGGAGGGACAAGACAGATAGCTAAACAGAAGGCACCACTGCTTGAAGAACTTTTCTCCCAAAAATAGCCTCCGAAGAAGCAAAAGTATCAAATTTGGAAAATTTGGAAAAGGTATGAAGCGAAGACCAAGTCGCAGCCTTACAAATCTGTTCAACAGAAGCATCATTTTTAAAAGCCCATGTGGAAGCCACCGCTCTAGTAGAGTGAGCTGTAATTCTTCCAGGAGGCTGCTGTCCAGCAGTCTCATATGCCAAACGGATGATGCTTTTAAGCCAAAAAGAAAGAGAGAGGTAGCCGTAGCTTTTTGACCTCTACATTTTCCAGAATAGACCACAAACAAAGAAGATGTTTGACGGAAATCTTTGGTCGCTTGCAAGTAAAACTTCAAAGCACGAACCACGTCCAAGTTGTGCAACAGACGCTCCTTCTTAGAGGAAGGATTAGGACACAGACAAGGAACAACAATTTCCTGATTAATATTCTTATTAGTAACAACCTTAGGAAGGAATCCAGGTTTGGTACGCAAAACCACCTTATCAGCATGGAAAACAAGATAAGGTGAGTCGTATTACAATGCAGATAGTTCAGAAACTCTTCGAAGAGATAGCAACTAAAAACAGAACTTTCCAAGATAGAAGCTTAATATCTATGGAATGCATAGGTTCAAACGGAACCCCTTGAAGAACTTTAAGAACTAAATTCAAACTCCATGGCGGAGCAACAGGTTTAAATACAGGCTTGATTCTAACTAAAGCCTGACAGAACGACTGAACGTCTGGAACATCTGCCAGACGCTTGTGCAGTAAAATTGATAAAGCAGATATCTGTCCCTTTAGGGAACTAGCTGATAGCTCCTTCTCCAATTCTTCTTGGAGAATGGACAAAATCCTGATCTTACTCCATGAGTAGCCTTTGGATTCGCACCAATAAAGATATTTACGCCATATCTTATGATAAATTTTCCTAGTGACAGGCTTTCGAGCCTGAATCAAGGTATCTATGACCGACTCAGAGAATTCCCGCTTGGATAAAATCAAGCGTTCAATCTCCAGGCAGTCAGCCGCAGAGAAACTAGATTTGGATGCTGGAACGGACCTTGAATCAGAAGGTCCTGTCTCAGTGGCAGAGTCCATGTTGGAAGAGATGACATGTCCACCAAGTCTGCATACCAAGTCCTGCATGGCCACGCAGGTGCTATCAAAATCACCGAAGCTCTCTCCTGATTCTGGCAATCAAACGAGGAAGGAGAGGAAATGGTTGAAACACATAAGCCAGGTTGAACGACCAGGGTACTGCTAGAGCATCTATCAATACTGCCTGAGGATCCCTTGATCTGGACCCGTAACAAGGAAGTTTGGCGTTCTGACGAGACGCCATCAGATCCAATTCTGGTGTGCCCCATTGTTGAATCAATTGTGCAAACACCTCCGGATGGAGTTCCCACTCCCCCGGATGAAAAGTCTGACGACTTAGAAAATCCGCTTCCCACTTCTCCACTCCTGGGATATAGATTGCTGATAGATGGCAAGAGTGAGTCTCTGCCCATTGAATTATTTTGGTAACCTCTATCATCGCTAGAGAACTCTTTGTTCCCCCTGGTGATTGATATGTGCTACAGTTGTGATATTGTCCGACTGGAATCTTATGAATCAGGCTGAAGCCAGCTGAGGCCACGCCTCAAGCGCGTTGAATATCACTCTCAGTTCTAGAATATTTATTGTCCACAAACCCTGTGCTTTCAGGGAATTCCAGACTGCACCCCAGCCCAAGAGGCTGGCGTCGGTCGTCAATATGACCCACTCTGGCCTGCGGAAACACATTCCCTGGGACAGATGATCCTGTGACAACCACCAAAGAAGAGAGTCTCTGGTCTCTTGATCCAGATTTATCTGAGGAGATAAATCTGCATAATCCCCATTCCACTGTTTGAGCATGCATAGTTGCAGTGGTCTGAGATGCAAGTGAGCAAACGGAACTATGTCCATTGCTACCATTAGTCCGATCACCTCCATACACTGAGCCACCGACGGCAGAGGAATGGAATGAAGAGCTCGGCAGGTGGTTAAAATCTTCGATTTCCTGACTTCCGTCAGAAAATTTTTCATGTCCACCGAATTTATCAGAGTTCCCAGGAATGGAACTCTTGTGAGAGGGATAAGTGAACTCTTTTTTACGTTCACCTTCCACCCGTGAGATCTTAGAAAAGCCAACACGATGTCCGTGTGAGACTTGGCTAGTTGGTAAGTTCACGCCTGAATTAAGATATCGTCCAGATAAGGCGCCACTGCTATGCCCCGCGGCCTTAGAACCGCCAGAGGGACCCTAGCACCTTTGTGAAAATTCTGGGAGCTGTGGCCAACCCGAAGTGAAGAGCCACAAACTGGTAATGCTTGTCCAGAAAGGCGAACCTGAGGAACTGGTGATGATCTTTATGGATAGGGATGTGTAGATACGCATCCTTTAAGTCCACGGTGGTCATATATTGACCCTCCTGGATCATTGGTAAAATAGTCCGAATGGTCTCCATCTTGAAGGAATTTGTTTAGGATCTTGAGATCTAGAATAGGTCTGAAGGTTCCCTCTTTTTTGGGAACCACAAACAGATTGGAGTAAAAACCCTGCCCCTGTTCTGTTTTCGGAACTGGGCGGATCATGGTATATAGGTCTTCTACACAGCGTAAGAATGCCTCTCTTTTTGTCTGGTTTACAGACAATTGAGAAATATGGAATCTCCCCCTTGGAGGAGAATCTTTGAAATCTAGAAGATACCCCTGGGTTACGATTTCTAAAGCCCAGGAGTCCTGAACGTCTCTTGCCCAAGCCTGACCAAAGAGAGAAAGTCTGCCCCCTACTAGATCCGGTCCCGGATCGGGGGCTACCCCTTCATGCTGTCTTGGTGGCAGCAGCAGGATTCTCGGCCTGTTTACCTTTGTTCCAAGTCTGGTTAGGTCTCCAGACTGACTTGGATTGAGCAAAATCCCCCTCTTGCTTTGCAGCAGGAGAAAATGTAGAGGGACCACCTTTGAAGTTTCGAAAGGAACGAAAATTATTTTGTTTGGTCCTCATCTTATTTGTCTTATCCTGAGGAAGGGCATGGCCTTTTCCTCCAGTGATGTCTGAAATGATCTCTTTCAGTTCAGGCCCGAATAGGGTCTTACCTTTGAAAGGAATGGCTAAAAGCTTAGATTTTGATGACACATCAGCAGACCAGGACTTAAGCCATAACGCTCTACGCGCTGAAATGGCAAAACCTGAATTATTTGCCGCTAATTTAGCCAGTTGAAAAGCGGCATCTGTAATGAAAGAATTAGCTAGCTTGAGAGCCCTAATTCTATCCAGAATATCATCTAATGGGGTCTCAACCTGAAGAGCCTCCTCCAGAGCCTCGAACCAAAAAGGAGCTGCAGTAGTTACAGGAACAATGCACGCTATAGGTTGCTGAAGAAAACCCTGATGAACAAATATTTTCTTTAGGAGACCCTCTAATTTTTATCCATAGGATCTTTAAAAGTACAACTATCCTCAATAGGTATAGTTGTACGCATAGCCAGGGTAGAAATAGCTCCCTCCACCTTAGGCACCGTCTGCCACGAATCCAGCATGGTGTCTGATCTGGGAAACATTTTCTTAAAACTAGGAGGGGGAGCGAACGGAATACCTGGTCTATCCCACTCAATAGTAACAATGTCCGAAATCCTCTTAGGGACCGGAAAAACATCAGTGTAGGTAGGAACCTCTAGATATTGGTGTTCTAGTTTAAATTGAAAAGCCGTCATATCTGAGTCTGTCTGAGGGAACATCTTTCCTGAATCAGAAATCTCTCCCTCAGACAGCAGATCCCTCACCCCCAACTCAGAACATTGTGAGGGTACATCGGATATGGCTAATAAAGCGTCAGAGGGCTCAGCATTTGTTCTCACACCAGACCTACTGCGCTTCCCCTGCAACCCAGGCAGCTTAGATAAAACCTCTGTGAGGGTAGTATTCATAACTGCGGCCATATCTTGCAGGGTGAAAGAATTAGACGCACTAGAAGTACTTGGCGTCGCTTGTGCGGGCGTTAATGGTTGTGACACTTGGGGAGAATTAGATGGCATAACCCGATTCCCTTCTGACTGAGAATCATCCTGCGACATACTTTTTTTAGCTAAAATATGTTCCTTGCAATTCATTGACTTTTCAGTGCATGAGGGACACATTCTAAGTGGGGGTTCCACAATGGCTTCTAAACAAATTGAACACTGACTTTCCTCAATGTCAGACATGTTGAACAGGCTAGTAATGACCACAAACAAGCTTGGAAACACTTTATTTAGTGAAAAAATAATCTTAAAAAACGGTACTGTGCCTTTAAGAGGAAAAAAAGCATACACGTTCTGCAAAACTGCTTTAAAATACACCAATCTTTACAAATTTTTGATAAAAAACTCAATTTGTGTAGTTAAGTTTGCCCCACAAGAAAAACAAACATTTAACCCCTTAATGTGAGAACCGGATCGAAATAAGGCCTAAATCCGGAAAAAACACCCCCAGCACCGCGCCACAGCCCTGATGTGGTGCCTACCTGCCCTCAGGGATTGGAAAAAAGGGGATAAAGCTTTGATTTGGCCCAATACTTCCACAAGGGCCCTCCGGAGTTGGAGCTTGCTTAGTAAATACAACTGCGCATCTGAGGCGCGAAAATAGGCCCCGCCCATCTCACTCGATGTTTTGTAGGCCTAAATGAACCGCACCAGAGCGGTTCCAAACTAGTCATGTGGGTTCTGAGACCCAAATAATAAGCCAAGTGTACCCTCAATAAAGTTGCCAAAAAACGTTATTGCCCAAAAAAACGTTAACAGCACTCCCAGTTCACAAAACGTTTGCCCACAAACATTCAAAAATCAGTGTCAACCATTTTTTAATTAGCCCCTTATGCAAGCTTAGTAATACCCTTCTATAACTCTTAGGATTACTGCTTACCCTCATGGGGATACTGTCAGCCTTTTCTGAAATACACAGTCTCTCCAGAACAAATGACTGAACATACCTCACTGCTATATAGAATGAAAACGTTCCTCACACTGAAGTTTCTTGTACCCCTCAGCCTCTGTGGGAACTGCTCTGGATCTTAGTGACAAATGCTAAGATCATCAGCCTCCAGGCAGAAGTCTTCATCCATCTGCTGCCTGAGAGTAAATAGTACACACCGGTACCATTTAAAATAAAAAACTTGCTTGAAGAAATAAAAAACTAATATTTTATCACCTCTTTCACTTTACCCTTCCTAGTACTTAGAGTAGGCAAAGACAATGACTGGGGGGAGGAGCTATATAGACAGCTCTGCTGTGGTTCTCTTTGCCACTTCCTGTTAGCAGGAGGATAATATCCCACAAGTAAAGTATGAATCCGTGGACTCGTCATACCTTATAGAAGAAATAAAAAAAATTGGAAAACTGGGTACTGGCAGACAGCTGCCAGTACCTAAAATGGCGGATCTAGTTATAGTTGAAGGATGGGTTAGACAGCTTTTTGTGAGGGATCAGGGAGATGGGAAGGTAAGGGCGTAATCTACACTTAAGAAAATGTTAATTAAAAAAAAAAAAAGTTTAAGACTGTCTGCCAGTACTTAAGATAGGGGTGACCATGGGAGGGGGAGGGAAGAGAGCTGTTTGAGAGGGGTCAGGTAGGAATAAGGGGGTGCGAAGTGTCAGGTGGGAGGCTAAACTCTACACTAAAGCTAAATTAACCTTACAAGCTACCTAATTAACCCCTTCAATGCTGGGAATAATAAAAGTGTAATGCACAGCTGCAATTAGCTGCCTTCTAATTAGCAAAAAGCAACGGCAAAGCCATACAGTATGTCTGTTATTCCTGAATAAAGGGGATCCCAGAAAAGCTTTTACAACCATTTGTGCCATGATTCCATTTCAACGTTTGTGAAAAAGTTAACGTGTTTTTTATTTTTTATTATTTGATCGCATTTGGCGGTGAAATGGAGGTATGAAATATACCAAAATTGGCCTAGATCAATACTTTGGGTTGTCTACTAAAAACAAACCTTTTGATAGGTAAAAATAAACAAAATGCTTCAAAATTTGCCTCATTCTGTTGGTATCCCTTGTTTAAGAAGAAGCAATGCACTACTGAGAGCTAGTTTAGTCACTGATGAGAGGCTTATATCGGCAGCCACCAGCTAGCTCACAGTAGTGCATTGCTAGTCCTGGGCATACTTATGTATGCTTTTCAACAAAAGATCATAAAAGAACAAAGCAAATGAGATAAAAGAAGGCAATTGCAAAGTTGTTTAAAATCGCATGCTCTGTTCAAATGATTCATGAAAAATTTAATTTTGTTGAGACCCACGCTGCAGTTTTTTTTTCTTTTTGTTCTCTCTTAAAGGGACATGAAACCCACAATTTGTCTTTCATGATTTAGGTAGAACATACAATTTTCTAGGTTAGTTCTATTATCAAATTTGCTTCATTCTCTTGGTATCATTTGTTTAAGGAGCAGCAATGCACCACTGGTTTCTAATTGAACACAGTTTGTTCGGTATATATATATGCAGCCACCAATCAGCAGCTAGAACCTAGGTTATTTACTGCTCCTGAGCTTTCCTATATAAACATTTCAGCAATGGATAACGAGAAGCAAGCACCTTAAATAACAGAAGTAAATTGGAAAGTTGTTTAAAATGATATGCTCTGTCTGATTAATGCATGTTTAATTATTACTTTACTGTCCCAGACATCCTCAAACTTGTCCCTCCAGAGATTTTGGAACTACATTTCCCATGATGCTCAGCCAGCTGAAATGTTGGCTGAGCATCATGGGAAATGTAGTTCCAAAACCTCTAGAGGGCCAAGTTTGAGGATGTCTGCTTTAAGGCCTGGGACAATAAAGTGATTAGAGATTGTATTACTGAGAAATTAAAGAGAATCTGAGGGCACATCTGGCAGCTTGTTGCCACTAGGGAGGAGCCTGAAGCACTATCGCCCATACCCAGTGGAGAGTCTCTTAACATTAACAACGAGCAGTTGGTTGCCCACTACCATGACCTTTAATGACTTTGCAAAAGCTGAAAGAAGTATGCACAGATTACATAAAGAAGCAATATGCTAAAATATATGTATACAAATGCATGCTTTGTGCCGGCACTGTCATATACTTAAAGGGCCATAATATCCAAACGTTTAAACACTTGAAAGTGATGCAGCATAGCTGTAAAAAGCTGACTAGAAAATATCACCTGAACATTTCTATGTAACAAAGAAAGATATTTTACCTCAAAAGTTCCTCAGTAGCCACATCCCATTGTAAACGACTTGTAAGCAGCAAATCAGTATGTCTGTCCCGGGACAGTGGAAGGAGCAAGCTTACGTGCACACTCATTTTATTTCCCTATTCAGTGTAAGGAAGTTTACTATAAAATCTCATGAGAGTTAAGTCAAATCTCATGAGATCACAGTAAAAGAGTTCATGACCTCAGCACTGTTGATGCTGATTGGCTGCTGTTCATTTCTTCATTTTTTTTACCTGCAGCTGGGAGCAGGTGAAGTATAACTTTTTACACAGAACTTACTCTGCTGAGCTGAGGAAATTGTGAGGTAAGATATCTTCCTTTTTTAAATAGAGATGCTCAGGTGATATTTTCCTGTCAGCTTTTAACAGTTATACTGCATCAGTTTCAAGTGATTTAGCATATGAGTAATAATTAGAAAGAGCCACTCACCTGTCGTGGTAAATGATAAGACTGATGGCCTCAAACAGCACAGCATTTTTAGCGTTGGAATGCTGCACTTTTTTGGATTTGGGGGGTTCCTGTGCCTTGTTTAGGATAGTCTCTAAGCACTCAGTCAGTCGGCCACGGACTGCAGGGTCCTCTAAAAAAGAATCAGGTATTTAGTGGTCTACAATACTACAGCCAATGTAAGTTAACATTTCCCTAAAATGTGCAACTTAAAGGGACATAAACCCACATTTTCTTTCATGATTCAGATAGAACATACTTTCCAATATACTTCTATTAAATTTTCTTTGTTGTTGAAAAGCAGGGATATAAGCTCAGGAGTGTGCATGTGTCTGCAGCACTATTTCCTGTTATGTAGTGTTTCAGGCATGTGCATGCTACCTATCTAGATAGCTCTTCCACCAAAAACAAACAAAACCAAAATAAACTTAAAGGGACACTGTAACCAAAATTTTTCTTTCGTGATTCAGATTGAGCATGAAATTTTAAGCAACTTTCTAATTTACTCCTATTTTCATTTTTTCTTCATTCTCTTGCTATCATTATTTGAAAAAGAAGGCATCTAAGCTTTTTGATTTCAGCACTCTGGACAGCACTTTTTTATTGGTGGATGAATTTATCCACCAATCAGCAAGGACAACCCAGGTTGTTCACCAAAAATGGGCCGGCATCTAAATTTACATTCTTGCATTTCAAATAAAGATACCAAGAGAATGAAGAAAATTTGATAATAGGAGTAAATTAGAAAGTTGCTTAAAATTTCATGCTCAATCTGAATCACGAAAGAAAAATTTTGGTTACAGTGTCCCTTTAAGTATCAAAGCTAATTTGATAATAAAAGTAAATTGAGATGTTTTTGAAAATTGTGTTCTTTTGGCTTTCATGTCCCTTTAAATAAAAACTTTGCATGATTCAGATAAAGCATGTCATTTTAAGACTTAAATTCACTTCTATTTTCAAATGTGCTTTGTTCTCTTGTTATGCCTTGTTGAAAAAGAATACGCACATATCCTACACAAGTGGGTGCTAACTGCTGATTGGTGACTGCACACTTTTGTCTCTTATGATTGACTAGTCCTAAAGCCCGTGTACACGGGCCAATTTTTGCAGTACAGCGGTTCCACCCCTTGCTCTCCCTCTATCCCCCCTCTTTTCTGCTCTCTCTCTCCCCCCTCTTTTTGGCTTGCTCTCCCCCCTCTTTTTGGCTCGCTCTCTCTCCCCTTCTTTTTTGCTCGCTCTCCCCCTCTTTTGCTCTCTCTCCCCCCTCTCTTTTGCTGTCTCTCTCCCCCTCTTTTACACTCGCTGCCCTCTTATGCGCTCTCCCCCTCCTCTTTTGCTTTCTCTCCACTTTCTCCCCCCTCTCTTTTGCTCTCTCTCTCCCTCCCCTTTCTTTTGCTCTCCCTCCCCCTTCTCTTTTGCAGTCTCTCTTCCTCTCTCTCCCCTCTTTTGAGCTCCCCCTCCCCCTCTCTTTTGCTCTCTCTATCTAACCTCTTTTGATCTCTCTCTCCCCCTGTCTCTCTAAGGGCTCGATTTACCAAAGCCCTACGGCTACAAGTTCTCACAAGAATCTGCTCGCCGTAATTTATCAAGCAGCGGTCACCAGACCACCGCTTCCTTAACTTCTTCGCCACCTCTAAGGTGGCGAAATTCAATCTCTGCGGTCGA
Organism: Bombina bombina; assembly: GCF_027579735.1. Taxonomy (NCBI): domain Eukaryota; kingdom Metazoa; phylum Chordata; class Amphibia; order Anura; family Bombinatoridae; genus Bombina; species Bombina bombina. The sequence continues at coordinate 80,396,082 of NC_069505.1, read as the reverse complement.
GTCCATGCCCGCGGGTAGGGGGCGGGATTGCACACGAGCGCAAAATTGCGCTTGTGTGCAATGGTGATTACCTGCGGGTAATTTTGCCCCGCCATAGGCGAGCTGAGGCATACAGGGGCGCGTATATGTGCCCCTGTACGCCTCAGCTTTGATAAATCTAGCCATAAGTCTGTTTTGCTCTCTCTCTATCCCCCCTCTTTGGAGCTCTTTTGAGCTCTCGGTACGGCTGCCCGGCCCCGCCCACATTACGGCCTGTCCGGGCCCGTCCACACCACTGCCCACCCGGCCACGCCCAGCCACACCCACATCATGGCCGGCCACGCCCACGTCCGGCCGACCCGTTACTTACTCTGCAGACTGCAGTGTTGAAGGCCAGGTGCGTTTGTCCTCGCACAGTGTCTACTGCGCATGACAGCTTCGGACAAACACACTTGGCCTTTTATTATATAGGATATGTTCAGCTAGCTGTCAGTGTTCCTTCATCATAAGATAACAAGAGAATGAAGCAAATTTGATAATAGAAGTAAATTGGAAAGTTGATTAAAATTATGTTCTAGCCGAATCACAATTTATTTATTTTTTATTCTGGGGCCCTCCAGATGTTTCAGAACTACATTTCCCATGATGCTCAACTGGACTTTAAAATGCCTAAGCATCATGGGTAATGTAGTTCTGAAACATCAGGAGTGCCAAGGTTCCCCATCCCTGCTTTAAAGGGACAGTCTACACCAGAATTTATATTGTAGATACTCCCTTTATTACCCAGCCCCTAGTTTTGTATAACCAACAGTTATATAAATACACTTTTTACCTCTGTGATTATCTTGTATCTAAGCCTCTGCAAACTGCCCCCTTATTTCAGTTCTTTTGACAGACTTGCATTTTAGCCAATCCGTGCTGGCTCCTAGGAACTCCCAGTGCGTGAGCACATTGTTATCTATATGACACACATGATGAACTAATACCCACTTGTGGTGAAAAACTGTCAAAATGCCCTGAGAGAAGAGGCGGCCTTCAAGGGCTTAGAAATTAGCATATGAACCTCCTAGGTTTAGCTTTCAACTACGAATACAAACAAAACAAAGCAAAATTGGTGATAAAAGTAAATTGGAAAATTGTTTAAAATTACATGCCCTATCTGAATAATGAAAGTTTATTTTGGACTAGACTGTCCCTTTAATGTAATGGTATGTGCCACAACTAGATTTCAAAATAATAGTATAATCAGTGTGAAATAGCATCCAAAAATTCAAGTGTGAGACGCTCTGCCCTGTATTAGGATACAAATTTAAAATGTTTACTGTCCCTTTAAAAATGTTGCAAACTGCCTAAATTAGCTACATAGCATACAATGCTTGCTCAGTATTGTACAAACGTATTTACAGCTGGCTCTAACTAAGCAAGGAGATAAGATACATATATTCACAACATTTTCAAAGTTTGCACAATACACTAAGAATGTGACATCTTTTGCAATAATTGCTGATATATGGCAATATGCATATCACAAAATTGAAGAAATAAAGGAGCATTAAAAACACACACTCTAGTGTACTAACTAGATCATTTATTTACTTCTCTGTTTATTAAATACAACTTTGTACTTGTCCCCCACAAATTGGTTAAACAAATAGTAAAGTGGTCCAGAGTATGGCTGACGAGCCAATCGGAGGCATCATATGTGCGTAGCTGCAGTTCATTATCCTTGTTCAGTTCAGGATTGTCAGGGCAATGCTAGTCTAGGGCTTAACTATACAGTATATAGAACCCATATGCAGAGAACATAAAGTTAAAAGTTAGGAATCGTGGAAACGCTTGGCCAGAGTAGAAATAGCGCTTTCTACCTTAAGTACAGTGCGCCATGAGTCCAGAATGGAGTCAGCAACAGGAAACATCTTTTTAAAGACAGGAGATGGGGAAAAAGGAATCCCTGGCTTATCCCATTCCTGTGCAAAAATCTCCAACACACGGCCTGGAACAGGAAACACTTCCACAGAGGAAGGAACATAATAACCTCCTTTAGAAGTAAATGAAGGTGTTCAAGCTTAAATCTGAAGTTCATGTCTTGACATCCTGCCGGTTACCTGTTATTCTTCACATCACTGGTGACTGTTGTGTTCCACTGCTCCTAGGATTGGTCTGCCCCGCCACGACGCTCCGGCCGCCTTGTGCGAGTCTTACGGGCGACTCTGTTGGTCCTGTACTGCCCGGCTAGGCTAGGCACACCGGTCGTGCCGCTATATCTTGTGAGTAGCCACCCTAAGGGGCCTTTTCCACACATTTTTTTATCATAGGGTCTATCGAGACAATATTACCCTATGTGGCGCCTCATTTCCTTCTCTCATAGGAATTATCTGACCATCACCTCTTCTGCTAAGAGTGCGGCCCGCTTCAGCCTTGATCCACCATTCTTCAATATGAGCGCACCTCTTTAGGACCCCGGCGTCCTAACATTACTAATCCTCCTCATCCGACTTATGGGGGAGGTCAACAATGGCAGCAGCAGATGGGACAGACACCTTATCAAAAAACATAATTTATGTAAGAGCTTACCTGATATTAGCAAGAGTCCATGAGCTAGTGACGTATGGGATATACATTCCTACCAGGAGGGGCAAAGTTTCCCAAACCTCAAAAATGCCTATAAATACACCCCTCACCACACCCACAAATCAGTTTAACGAATAGCCAAGAAGTGGGGTGATAAGAAAGGAGCGAAAGCATCAAAAATAAGGAATTGGAATAATTGTGCTTTATACAAAAAAATCATAACCACCATAAAAAGGGTGGGCCTCATGGACTCTTGCTAATATGAAAGAAATGAATTTATCAGGTAATTTCTTACATAAATTATGTTTTCTTTCATGTAATTAGCAAGAGTCCATGAGCTAGTGATGTATGGGATAATGAATACCCAAGATGTGGACAAGAGTCACTAGAGAGGGAGGGATAAAATAAAGACAGCCAATTCCGCTGAAAAACCATCCACACTCCAAAATAAAGTTTCAATCTTATAATGAAAAAAACTGAAAATATAAGCAGAAGAATCAAACTGAAACAGCTGCCTGAAGTACTTTTCTACCAAAAACTGCTTCAGAAGAAGAAAACACATCAAAATGGTAGAATTTAGTAAAAGTATGCAAAGAAGACCAAGTTGCTGCTTTGCAAATCTGATCAACCGAAGCTTCATTCCTAAACGCCCAGGAAGTAGAAACTGACCTAGTAGAATGAGCTGTAATCCTTTGAGGCAGAGTTTTGCCCGACTCAACATAAGCATGATGAATCAAAGACTTTAACCAAGATGCCAAAGAAATGGCAGAAGCCTTCTGGCCTTTCCTGGAACCGGAAAAGATAACAAATAGACTAGAAGTCTTTCGGAAATCTTTAGTAGCTTCAACATAATATTTCAAAGCTCTAACTACATCCAAAGAATGCAACGATCTTTCCTTAGAATTCTTAGGATTAGGACACAATGAAGGAACCACAATTTCTCTACTAATGTTGTTCGAATTCACAACCTTAGGTAAAAATTTAAATGAATTTCGTAACACCGCCTTATCCTGATGAAAAATCAGAAAAGGAGACTCACAAGAAAGAGCAGATAATTCAGAAACTCTTCTAGCAGAAGAGATGGCCAAAAGAAACAAAACTTTCCAAGAAAGTAATTTAATATCCAGCGAATGCATAGGTTCAAACGGAGGAGCTTGAAGAGCCCCCAAAACCAAATTCAAACTCCAAGGAGGAGAAATTGACTTAATGACAGGTTTTATACGAACCAAAGCCTGTACAAAACAATGAATATCAGGAAGATTAGCAATCTTTCTATGAAAGAGCACAGAAAGAGCAGAAATGTGTCCTTTCAAGGAACTTGCAGACAAACCTTTATCCAAACCATCCTGAAGAAACTGTAAAATTCTAGGAATTCTAGAAGAATGCCAAGAAAAATGATGAGAAGAACACCAAGAAATGTAAGTCTTCCAGACTCGATAATAAATCTTCCTAGACACAGATTTACGAGCCTGTAACATAGTATTAATTACAGAGTCAGAGAAACCTCTATGACTGAGAATCAAGCGTTCAATCTCCATACCTTCAAATTTAATGATTTGAGATCCTGATGGAAAAAAGGACCTTGCGATAGAAGGTCTGGTCTTAACGGAAGAGTCCACTGTTGGCAAGTAGCCATTCAAACAAGATCCGCATACCAAAACCTGTGAGGCCATGCTGGAGCCACCAGCAGAACAAACGAACGCTCCTTTAGAATCTTGGAAATCACTCTTGGAAGAAGAACTAGAGGCGGAAAGATATAAGCAGGATGATACTTCCAAGGAAGTGACAATGCATCCACTGCTTCCGTCTGAGGATCCCTGGATCTGGACAGATACCTGGGGAGCTTCTTGTTTAGATGAGAAGCCATCAGATCTATTTCTGGAAGTCCCCAGATTTGAACAATCTGAAGAAATACCTCTGGGTTAAGAGACCATTCGCCCGGATGTAAAGTCTGGCGACTGAGATAATCCGCTTCCCAATTGTCTATACCTGGGATGTGAATCGCAGAAATTAGACAGGAGCTGGATTCCGCCCATGCAAGTATTCGAGATACTTATTCATAGCCAGAGGACTGCGAGTCCCTCCTTGATGATTGACATATGCCACGGTTGTGACAAAGTCCGTCTGAAAACAAATGAACGATTCTCTCTTCAGATGAGGCCACAACTGAAGAGCTCTGAAAATCGCACGGAGTTCCAAAATGTTGATTGGTAATCTAGCCTCCTGAGATTCCCTAACCCCCTGCGCTGTCAGAGACCCCCATACAGCTACCCAACCTGTCAGACTCGCATCTGTTGAGATCACAGTCCAGGTTGGAAGAACAAAAGAAGCCCCTTGAATTAAACGATGGTGATCTGTCCACCACGTCAGAGAGTGTCGTACAATCGGTTTTAAAGATATTAATTGTGATATCTTTGTATAATCCCTGCACCACTGGTTCAGCATACAGAGCTGAAGAGGTCGCATGTGAAAACGAGCAAAGGGGATCGCGTCCGATGCAGCAGTCATAAGACCTAGAATTCCCATGCATAAGGCTACCGAAGGGAATGATTGAGACTGAAGGTTTCGACAAGCTGAAACCAATTTCAGACGTCTCTTGTCCGTCAAAGACAGAGTCATGGACACTGAATCTATCTGGAAACCTAAAAAGGTTACCCTTGTCTGAGGAATCAATTAACTCTTTGGTAAATTGATCCTCCAACCATGTTCTTGAAGAAACGATACAAGTCGATTCGTATGAGATTCTGCTAAATGTGAAGACTGAGCAAGTACCAAGATATCGTCCAAATAAGGAAATACCACAATACCCTTTTCTCTGATTACAGATAGAAGGGCACCGAGAACCTTTGTAAAAATCCTCGGAGCTGTTGCTAGGCCAAACGGCAAAGCCACAAACTGGTAAAGCTTGTCTAGAAAAGAGAATCTCAGAAACTGATAATGATCTGGATGAATCGGAATGTGCAGATATGCATCTTGTAAATCTATTGTGGACATATAATGCCCTTGCTGAACAAAAGGCAATATAGTCCTTATAGTTACCATTTTGAATGTTGGTATTCTTACATAACGATTCAATATTTTTAAATCCAGAACTGGTCTGAAGGAATTCTCCTTCTTTGGTACAATGAATAGATTTGAGTAAAACCCCAGACCCTGTTCCAGAACTGGAACTGGCACAATTACTCCAGCCAACTCTAGATCTGAAACACATTTCAGAAACGCTTGAGCCTTCACTGGATTTATTGGAACGCGAGAAAGAAAAAATCTTCTTGCAGGAGGCCTTATCTTGAAACCTATTCTGTACCCTTGTGAAACAATGTTCTGAATCCAAAGACTGTGAATTGAATTGATCCAAATTTCTTTGAAAAATCGTAATCTGCCCCCTACCAGCTGGGCTGGAATGAGGGCCGCACCTTCATGTGGACTTGGGAGCTGGCTTTGGCTTTCTAAAAGGCTTGGATTTATTCCAGACTGGAGATGGTTTCCAAACAGAAACCGTTCCTGCAGAGGAAGGATCAGGCTTTTGTTCCTTATTCTGACGAAAGGAACGAAAACGATTAGCAGCCCTATATTTACCTTTAGATTTTTTTATCCTGTGGTAAAAAAGTTCCTTTCCCCACAGTAACAGTTGAAATAATAGAATCCAACTGTGAACCAAACAATTTATTACCTTGGAAAGAAAGGGAAAGCAAAGTTGACTTAGAAGACATATCAGCATTCCAAGTTTTAAGCCATAAAGCTCTTCTAGCTAAAATAGCTAAAGACATATACCTGACATCAACCCTAATGATATCAAAGATGGCATCAGAAATAAAGTTATTAGCATGTTGAAGAAGATTAACAATGCTATGAGAATTATGATCTGTTACTTGTTGTGCTAAAGCCTCCAACCAGAAAGTTGAAGCTGCAGCAACATCCGCTAAAGATATAGCAGGCCTAAGAAGATTACCTGAACATAAATAAGCTTTTCTTAGAAAGGATTCAATTTTCCTATCTAAAGGATCCTTAAAAGAAGTACTATCTGCCGTAGGAATAGTAGTATGTTTAGCAAGAGTAGAGATAGCCCCATCAACTTTAGGGATTTTGTCCCAAAACTCTAATCTGTCAGATGGCACAGGATACAATTTCTTAAACCTTTTAGAAGGAGTAAAAGAATTACCCAGATTATTCCATTCCCTGGAAATTACTTCAGAAATAGCATCAGGGACGGAAAAAACTTCCGGAATCACTACAGGAGGTTTAAAAATCGTATTTAAACGTTTAGATTTAGTATCAAGAGGACCAGATTCCTCTATTTCTAATGCAATTAATACTTCTTTAAGTAAAGAACGAATAAATTCCATTTTAAATATGAAGATTTATCAGTGTCAATTTCTGAAACAGAATCCTCTGAACCAGAGAAATCATCATCAGAAACAGAATCAGAATGATGATGTTCATTTAAAAATTCATCTGATAAATGAGAAGTTTTAAAAGTCATTTTACGTTTACTGGAAGGAGGAATAACAGACATAGCCTTCCTAATAGATTTAGAAACAAAATCTCTTATGTTAACAGGAACACCCTGAGTATTAGATGTTGATGGAACAGCAACAGGTAATGGAACATTACTAAAGGAAATTTAACTGCATTAGCAAGTTTATCATGACATTCATCACAAACAACAGCCGGAGGGACAGTTACCACAAGTTTACAACAAATGCACTTAACTTTGGTAGATCCAGCATCAGGCAGCGAATTTCCATTAGTAGCTTCTGATCCAGGGTCAATCTGAGACATTTTGCAATATGTAATACAAAAAACAACATATAAAGCAAAATGTATCAAATTCCTTAAATGACAGTTTCAGGAATGGTTAAAAATGCCAATGAACAAGCTTCTAGCAACCAGAAGCAAATAAACAATTAGACTTAAATAATGTGGAGACAATAATGACGCCCAAAAATGATGCCACATCCGGTGACGCCGACATCTTTGGTGCAAAAACGTCAAAAAAATGACGCAAATACAAACAACTTCCGGTGACAAGAATGACGCCGGAAATGACTAAGAAAATTTTTTTGCGCCAAAAAAGTCCACGCCAAAAATGACGCAATAAAAAGAAGCATTTTCAGCCCCCGCGAGCCTAACAGCCCACAGGAAAAAAGTCAAATTTTTAAAGGTAAGAAAATTTTATTATTCAAATGCATTATCCCAAATAATGAAACTGACTGTCTGAAATAGGGAATATTGACCATCCTGAATCAAGGCAAATAAATGTTTAAACACATATATTTAGAACTTTATATAAAAGTGCCCAACCATAGCTTAGAGTGTCACAGAAAATAAGACTTACTTACCCCAGGACACTCATCTACATGTAGTAGAAAGCCAAACCAGTACTGAAACGAGAATCAGTAGAGGTAATGGTACATAAGAGTATATCGTCGATCTGAAAAGGGAGGTAAGAGATGAATCTCTACGACCGATAACAGAGAACCTATGAAATAGATCCCGTAGAAGGAGACCATTGAATTCAAATAGGTAATACTCTCTTCACATCCCTCTGACATTCACTGCACTCAAAGGAAAACCGGGCTCCAGCCTGCTGCGAAGCGCATATCAACGTAGAATCTAGCACAAACTTACTTCACCACCTCCATGGGAGGCAAAGTTTGTAAAACTGATTTGTGGGTGTGGTGAGGGGTGTATTTATAGGCATTTTTGAGGTTTGGGAAACTTTGCCCCTCCTGGTAGGAATGTATATCCCATACGTCACTAGTTCATGGACTCTTGCTAATTACATGAAAGAAACATACTTTGATTTCATCTTGCGCTTCCCCAACATGGGAGAAGCAGTTAAAGCCGCAGACACCGAAGAAGATATCTGTGCAGCAAAATCTACAGGCAAAAACATGCCTCCAGGAGGCTGAGAGGAACTGCAGGGCACATATGTGATGCCATTGAGGCTTGGGACATTTGAGGAGTAAGCTGTGGCATATCATGAACAGCATTATCCTGAGAGACAATAGGCTCAAAAGGAAGTAATTTATCTTTAAATTTTAAAGTTCTATCTAAACATGAGGAGCAAAATTGCATAGGCAAAACAATTTGGGCCTCTAAGCATAATAAACATTTGTCAAAAAGAACAGACACCTGCTCAGTGTCCATAGTCGAATAATTTCCCCTAATTAAAGGAATGAACACAAATTAAAAAATGACAAATGTCACATTAAGAAAAACAGACTTTAGCTTTAGAGCGCCAAAAAACGCTAAGTAAATATTACAAATATTGCGCCTCTATACCGCAGACAGTCTGAGGTGCCCTACCTAAACCTTCACCAGATATCTCAACAACTTGCATAAATCGGCAAACAAGTACTTCTTCATCTCACAGGGAAAGCATTCGCATCTGCACTACGCCGCTCTGCTCAGAGTCTCCAGCGGAAAAGCCAACAGTCACATGACCGGCTCAAAAGGAACTGCGCATTTTAAAGCGTGCGTCTCCCAGAGTAAACTGACACAGTACAGTGAAAATTGAGCCGTTAGCACAAATCTTCCTCAGTAGATACAAAAACTTCTTGAGCCCCAGAGTTATCCCATAAACAGCAAGGGAAGATATTAACCCCTTATCCCCACATACATAAACGTGCCTGCACACTGCCCAGAACAAACCCTCCATAAAGGATTTATATATGTCCCAGAAATCCAATGCAGAGATATATAGTGCAAGACTCCAGTACCTAGGAGGCGAAAGCACTTACCTGCAAATCCAGCTGTCGGGCAGGAAGACAGCTCACAAGGCGTGAAAGGAAACATACTCCTTACAGAGACCTGTAGAAAAAGAAAGAACAGAGTAACCAGCTCTGGCTTTCTATAAACAGGGTAGCAATTATGTTGGAAAACAAAGCAAGGACTACCTCACCCCTCTAACTGCTTAAAAGCTACAACTACTCTTACTCAAGAGATTGACCTGGACACAGCTAAACCCCAATCCTTGCTTGCAGGGAAAAGCACCCATAAAAGGAATAAAAATCTTAAGACCCCAACTTCACGTCCTCCATTGACAGAGGCAAAGAAAATGACTGGGGGTTATGGGTAAGGGAAGCGACACTTAACAGCTTTGCTGGGGTGCACTTTGCCTCCTCCTGCTGGCCAGGAGTGAATATCCCACTAGTAATTGGAATGACGTTGTGGACTCTCCCCATCTTAGGAAAGAAATTGAATGTTCTGAATCAGGAATGAAAACATTGGTCTCTCACGTCCCTTTTAGTCATTCGCAAATACTGTATATAGAATGTCGACTAATCTGTAATTCCATGTTTCCTCCTTATCAACTCTTACAGTCTGGACAACAACTTTTACATGCCATAAAGCAGGGCTCGACAAACCCAGGTGCCAGAGAGCCACTGTCTCCTAGAATTTTACCCCTGGCTCCTAATTTTTTGGGTTATTATATATATATATATATATATATATATATATATATATATATATATATATATATATATAAATAAAAAAGTCTTAATGGCTCCTAAATATTTTTACTGGCTCCTAAATTTTAAACAGATTTGTCAACCTCTACCATAGAGAGCACTAATACCCTAAGTACACAATACAAATGCACAATGACACATGCAAAGAATGTTACATTATATATTCATGTTTATAATGCTATATAGTTTAGCTATTAAGGAGTTTATCAATAAAGGTACTTATTCCAAATAAAAAAGAAAATGCTTTACTGAATTTCTTAATGAATCCATTTATTCCAGTGCAGTGTTTTATCATGATACACATTAATAAATAAATAGTTTTAAATAAAATAAATAATAAAGTAAAATGATATGCTACCGTGAAATGGACTTCTTGTATTTTCACCCAAGGTTATAAAATTGTTTATGTTTTATGACCAGTCTCAATGGCGCCAATATTGTACTTGTGTTTTAACTCAAGGTTAAAAAATGTGCTAAATGACTCATGATGAAATGCCAAAGTATTGTTTAATAGAGTATAAACTCCCCTTGCCTGATCTTATAAGAGGGGGCAGAAAATTTTTATCTGAACCAAAAGTCTGCCAAGACTGTCTGGTATGGTATAATATTTATTTATATGCAAGCATGATTGAACTATTGCAACTCTGCAACATTCGATTCATAATTATTTTCTCCAACATAGGTGTGTCCAGTCCACGGCGTCATCCTTACTTGTGGGATATTCTCTTCCCCAACAGGAAATGGCAAAGAGCCCAGCAAAGCTGGTCACATGATCCCTCCTAGGCTCCGCCTACCCCAGTCATTCTCTTTGCCGTTGCACAGGCAACATCTCCACGGAGATGGCTAAGAGTTTTTTGGTGTTTAAATGTAGTTTTATTCTTCAATCAAGAGTTTGTTATTTTAAAATAGTGCTGGTATGTACTATTTACTCTGAAACAGAAAAGAGATGAAGATTTCTGTTTGTAAGAGGAAAATGATTTTAGCAACCGTTACTAAAATCGATGGCTGTTTCCACACAGGACTGTTGAGATGAATTAACTTCAGTTGGGGGAAACAGTGGGCAGACTTTTGCTGCTTGAGGTATGACACATTTCTAACAAGACTTGGTAATGCTGGAAGCTGTCATTTTCCCTATGGGAACCGGTAAGCCATTTTCTTAGTTTAGTATAAGAATAAAGGGCTTCACAAGGGCTTTAAAGACTGGTAGACATTTTTCTGGGCTAAAACGATTACTTTATAAGTATATTTAGTGGATTATAACTATAAATAGTTTTTTTAATCTTGGGGATGTATTAAAAAAACGGCAGGCACTGTATTGGACACCTTTTTCACTGGGGGCCTTTTCTAGTCATAGGCAGAGCCTCATTTTCGCGCCACTAATGCGCAGTTGTTTTTGGAAAGCAAGGCATGCAGATGCATGTGTGAGGAGCTAAGAACCACTGAAAAAGCTTATTGAAGGCGTCATTTGGTATCGTATTCCCCTCTGGGCTTGGTTGGGTCTCAGCAAAGCAGATACCAGGGACTGTATAGGGGTTAAATGTAAAAACGGCTCTGGTTCCGTTATTTTAAGAGTTAAAGCTTTCAAATTTGGTGTGCAATACTTTTAAGGCTTTAAGACACTGTGGTGAAATTTTGGTGTATTTTGAACAATTCCTTCATACTTTTTCACATATTCAGTAATAAAGTGTGTTCAGTTTAAAATTTAAAGTGACAGTAACGGTTTTATTGTTATCAAGTTTATGCCTGTTAACATGTCTGAACCATCAGATAGACGATGTTCTGTATGCTTGGAAGCCAAGGTTCCTCCACATTTAAATATATGTGATGAATGTGACATAGTGTCCAAACAAAGTAGGGACAATGATGCCACTGATAATGATGTTGCCCAAAATGATTCCTCAAGCGAGGGGAGTAAGCATGGTACTGCATCTTCCCCTTCTGTGTCTACACCAGTCTTGCCCACACAAGAGGCCCCTAGTACATCTAGTGCGCCAATCCTTCTTACTATGCAACAATTAACGGCTGTAATGGATAATTCTATTAAAAACATTTTGTCCAAAATGCCCACTTATCAGAGAAAGCGCGATTGCTCTGTTTTAGATACTGAAGAGCATGAGGACGCTGATGATAATGGTTCTGACATACCCTCACACCAATCTGAAGGGGCCAGGAGGGAGGTTTTGTCTGAGGGAGAAATTTCAGATTCAGGAAAAATTTCTCAACAAGCTGAACCTGATGTTATTACTTTTAAATTTAAATTAGAACATCTCCGCGCTCTGCTTAAGGAGGTGTTATCTACTCTGGATGATTGTGACAATTTGGTCATTCCAGAGAAGTTATGTAAGATGGACAAGTTCCTAGAGGTCCCGGTGCCCCCCGATGCTTTTCCTATACCCAAGCGGGTGGCGGACATTGTAAATAAGGAATGGGAAAGGCCCGGCATACCTTTTGTTCCTCCCCCTATATTTAAAAAATTATTTCCTATGGTCGACCCCAGAAAGGACTTATGGCAGACAGTCCCCAAGGTCGAGGGGGCGGTTTCTACTCTAAACAAACGCACTACTATCCCTATAGAAGATAGTTGTGCTTTCAAAGATCCTATGGATAAAAAATTAGAGGGTTTGCTTAAAAAGATGTTTGTTCAGCAAGGTTACCTTCTACAACCAATTTCATGCATTGTTCCTGTCACTACAGCAGTGTGTTTCTGGTTCGAAGAACTAGAAAAGTCGCTCAATAAAGACTCTTCGTATGAGGAGGTTATGGACAGAGTTCAAGCACTTAAATTGGCTAACTCTTTTATTTTAGATGCCGCTTTGCAATTAGCTAGATTAGCGGCGAAAAATTCAGGTTTTGCTATTGTGGCGCGCAGAGCGCTTTGGCTAAAGTCTTGGTCAGCGGATGTGTCCTCCAAGAACAAATTGCTTAACATCCCTTTCAAAGGTAAAACGCTGTTTGGCCCTGACTTGAAAGAGATTATTTCAGACATCACTGGGGGAAAGGGCCACGCCCTTCCTCAGGATAGGTCTTTTAAGGCTAAAAATAAGCCACATTTTCGTCCCTTTCGCAGAAACGGACCAGCCTCAAATTCTACACCCTCTAAGCAAGAGGGTAATAGTTCTCAAACCAAACCAGCCTGGAGACCGATGCAAGGCTGGAACAAGGGTAAGCAGGCCAAGAAACCTGCCACTGCTACTAAAACAGCATGAAGTGTTGGCCCCCGATCCGGGACCGGATCTGGTGGGGGGCAGACTCTCTCTCTTTGCTCAGGCTTGGGCAAGAGATGTTCAGGATCCTTGGGCGCTAGAAATAGTTTCTCAAGGTTATCTCCTGGAATTCAAGGAACTACCCCCAAGGGGGAGGTTCCACAGGTCTCAATTGTCTTCAAACCAAATAAAAAGACAGGCATTCTTACATTGTGTAGAAGACCTGTTAAGAATGGGAGTGATTCATCCTGTTCCATTAGGAGAACAAGGGATGGGGTTTTACTCCAATCTGTTCATAGTTCCCAAAAAAGAAGGAACATTCAGACCAATTTTAGATCTCAAGATTCTAAACAAATTTCTCAGGGTTCCATCGTTCAAGATGGAAACCATTCGAACAATTCTTCCTACCATCCAGGAAGGTCAATTCATGACCACGGTGGATTTAAAGGATGCGTATCTACATATTCCTATCCACAAGGAACATCATCGGTTCCTAAGGTTCGCCTTTCTGGACAAGCATTACCAGTTTGTGGCACTTCCATTCGGATTAGCCACTGCTCCAAGGATTTTCACAAAGGTACTAGGGTCCCTTCTAGCGGTGCTAAGACCAAGGGGCATTGCAGTAGTACCTTACTTGGACGACATACTGATTCAAGCGTCGTCTCTGTCAAAAGCAAAGGCTCATACGGACATTGTCCTAGCCTTTCTCAGATCTCACGGGTGGAAAGTGAACATAGAAAAAAGTTCTCTGTCCCCGTCAACAAGAGTTCCCTTCTTGGGAACAATAATAGACTCCTTAGAAATGAAGATTTTTCTGACAGAGGCCAGAAAATCAAAACTTCTAAGCTCTTGTCAAGTACTTCATTCTGTTCTTCTTCCTTCCATAGCGCAGTGTATGGAAGTAATAGGTTTGATGGTTGCGGCAATGGACATAGTTCCTTTTGCACGAATTCATCTAAGACCATTACAACTGTGCATGCTCAGACGGTGGAATGGGGATTATACAGACTTGTCTCCGACGATCCAAGTAGATCAAAGAACCAGAGATTCACTCCGTTGGTGGCTGAACCTGGACAACCTGTCACAGGGAATGAGCTTCCGCAGACCAGAGTGGGTCATTGTCACGACCGACGCCAGTCTGGTGGGCTGGGGCGCGGTCTGGGAACCCCTGAAAGCTCAGGGTCTATGGTCTCGGGAAGAATCTCTTCTCCCGATAAACATTCTGGAACTGCGAGCGATATTCAATGCTCTCAAAGCTTGGCCTCAACTAGCAAAGGCCAAATTCATAAGGTTTCAATCAGACAACATGACGACTGTTGCATATATCAACCATCAGGGGGGAACAAGGAGTTCCCTGGCGATGGAGGAAGTGACCAAAATAATTCAATGGGCGGAGAATCACTCCTGCCACTTGTCTGCAATCCACATCCCAGGAGTGGAAAATTGGGAAGCGGATTTTCTGAGTCGTCAGACTTTCCATCCGGGGGAGTGGGAACTCCACCCGGAAATCTTTGCCCAAATAACTCAATTATGGGGCATTCCAGACATGGATCTGATGGCGTCTCGTCAGAACTTCAAGGTTCCTTGCTACGGGTCCAGATCCAGGGATCCCAGGGCGACTCTAGTAGATGCACTGATAGCGCCTTGGACCTTCAACCTAGCTTATGTATTCCCACCGTTCCCTCTCATTCCCAGGCTGGTAGCCAGGATCAATCAGGAGAGGGCTTCGGTGATCTTGATAGCTCCTGCGTGGCCACGCAGAACTTGGTATGCAGACCTGGTGAATATGTCATCGGCTCCACCATGGAAGCTACCTTTGAGACAGGACCTTCTTGTTCAAGGTCCATTCGAACATCCGAATCTGGCTTCACTCCAACTGACTGCTTGGAGATTGAACGCTTGATTTTATCAAAGCGTGGGTTTTCAGATTCTGTCATTGATACTCTTGTTCAGGCTAGAAAGCCTGTAACTAGGAAAATCTACCATAAAATATGGAAAAAATATATTTGTTGGTGTGAATCTAAAGGATTCCCATGGAACAAGATAAAAATTCCTAAGATTCTATCCTTTCTACAGGAGCGTTTGGAGAAAGGATTATCTGCAAGTTCTTTGAAGGGACAGATTTCTGCTTTATCTGTTTTACTTCACAAAAAACTGGCGGCTGTGCCAGATGTTCAAGCTTTTGTTCAGGCTCTGGTTAGAATCAAGCCTGTTTACAAACCTTTGACTCCTCCTTGGAGTCTCAATTTAGTTCTTTCAGTTCTTCAAGGGGTTCCGTTTGAACCCTTACATTCCGTAGATATTAAGTTACTATCTTGGAAAGTTTTGTTTTTGGTTGCAATTTCTTCTGCTAGAAGAGTTTCAGAGTTATCTGCTCTGCAGTTTTCTCCTCCTTATCTGGTGTTCCATGCAGATAAGGTGGTTTTGCGTACTAAACCTGGTTTTCTTCCGAAAGTTGTTTCTAACAAAAACATTAACCAGGAGATAGTTGTGCCTTCTTTGTGTCCGAATCCAGTTTCAAAGAAGGAACGTTTGTTACACAATTTGGATGTAGTTCGTGCTCTAAAATTCTATTTAGAGGCTACAAAGGATTTCAGACAAACATCATCTTTGTTTGTTGTTTATTCTGGTAAAAGGAGAGGTCAAAAAGCAACTTCTACCTCTCTCTCTTTTTGGTTTAAAAGCATCATCCGATTGGCTTATGAGACTGCCGGACGGCAGCCTCCTGAAAGAATCACAGCTCACTCCACTAGGGCTGTGGCTTCCACATGGGCCTTCAAGAACGAGGCTTCTGTTGATCAGATATGTAAGGCAGCGACTTGGTCTTCACTGCACACTTTTACCAAATTTTACAAATTTGATACTTTTGCTTCTTCTGAGGCTATTTTTGGGAGAAAGGTTTTGCAAGCCGTGGTGCCTTCCATCTAGGTGACCTGATTTGCTCCCTCCCATCATCCGTGTCCTAAAGCTATGGTATTGGTTCCCACAAGTAAGGATGACGCCGTGGACCGGACACACCTATGTTGGAGAAAACAGAATTTATGCTTACCTGATAAATTACTTTCTCCAACGGTGTGTCCGGTCCACGGCCCGCCCTGGTTTTTTTAATCAGGTCTGATGAATTATTTTCTCTAACTACAGTCACCACGGTATCATATGATTTCTCCTATGCATATTCCTCCTTTACGTCGGTCGAATGACTGGGGTAGGCAGAGCCTAGGAGGGATCATGTGACCAGCTTTGCTGGGCTCTTTGCCATTTCCTGTTGGGGAAGAGAATATCCCACAAGTAAGGATGACGCCGTGGACCGGACACACCGTTGGAGAAAGTAATTTATCAGGTAAGCATAAATTCTGGTTTTTTTATACATTTTCATAGCATTTTTTTTAGCAATAAAATATTTTTAGTTTTGTAATATAATACCGCATAATTGTAACAATAAAAAGACATTTTTTATAGCTTTTTCAGTCACACCTTTTTCTTTATATACTGTATTCAAAATATTTAATAAACTATGAGACCATTTTTATTTATATAATATTAGAGGTAGGTGCCTGGAATATAGATTGCAGAATTACCTCTCTCTAAGGCATTATAAAGGAAAAAAGGTATGAACCGTTACAAGACTTAAACATAATTTATTCTTACCTGATAAATGTATTTATTTCTTGACACGGTGAGTCCACGGATCATCTTAATTACTGTTGGGAATATCATTCCTGACCAGCAGGAGGATTCAAAGAGCACCACAGCAAAAGCTGTTTAATACCACTCCCCCTACCCACAATCTCCAGTCATTCGACCAAAGGGAAAGGAAGTAATCTAAGGTGCAGAGGTGCCTTTAGTTGATAGAAAAGCAAACTGTCTGAAAAACAGGGCGGGTCGTGGACTCACCGTGTCAAGAAAAAAATAAATTTAACAGGTAAGAATAAATTAGGTTTTCTTTCTAATGACAGAGGGAGTCCACGGATCATCTTAATTACTGTTGGGAACCAATACCCAAGCTAGAGGACACGGATGATAAGTGAGGGACAAAACAGTTAGCCTAAACAGAAGGCACCAATGCTTGAAGAACCTTTCTCCCAAAAGAAGCCTCTGCTGAAGCAAAAGTATCAAATT
Organism: Bombina bombina; assembly: GCF_027579735.1. Classification (NCBI taxonomy): domain Eukaryota; kingdom Metazoa; phylum Chordata; class Amphibia; order Anura; family Bombinatoridae; genus Bombina; species Bombina bombina. The sequence continues at coordinate 80,378,735 of NC_069505.1, read as the reverse complement.
TGTAAAAATTTGAAAAAGTATGCAAAGATGACCAAGTCGCAGCCTTGCAAAGCTGATCTACAGAAGCTCCATTTCTGAAAGCCCAAGAAGATGAAACAGCCCTCGTTGAATGAGCTGTGATTCTCTCAGGAGGCTGCTGACCCCATATGCCAAGAGAATAACATTCCTCAACCAACAAGAAAGAGAAGTAGCCGTAGCTTTCTTACCCTTACACTTCCTACAAAAGACAACAAATAAAGAAGACTTGCGAAAATCCTTAGTCGCCTGCAAATAATATTTCAATGCACGAACCACATCTAGATTGTGCAACAAACGCCCCTTATGAGAAGAAGGATAAGGACACAAAGAAGGAACAACAATCTCTTGATTTATATTCTTATCAGAAACAACCTTGAGAAGAGAACCCAAGGCAGTACGCAGAACTACCTTATCAGAGTGAAAAATAAGAAAAGGCGATTCATACTGTAAGGCTGAAAGCTCCAAAACTCCTCAAGCCGAAGAAATAGCCACCAGAAACAAAACGTTCCAAGATAACATCTTAATATCCAAAGAATGCATAGGTTCAAACAAAGCCTGTTGAAGGACTCTAAGAACCATATTAAGACTCCAAGGTGGAGTAGTAGACTTAAAAACACAGGCCGAATTGTAACCAAGGCCTGACAAAAAGAACGAACACCTGGCACATCCGCCAGGCGCTTGTGCAATAAAAACAAAATTTATGCTTACCTGATAAATTTATTTCTCTTGCGATGTATCGAGTCCACGGATTCATCCAATACTTGTGGGATTATTCTCCTTCCCAACGGGAAGTGGCAAAGAGAGCACCCACAGCAGAGCTGTCTATATAGCTTCTCCCTTAGCTCCACCCCCCAGTCATTCGACTGAAGGCTAGGAAGAAAAAGGAGAAACTATAGGGTGCAGAGGTGACTGAAGTTTTTTTTTAAATAAAAATATACTACCTGTCTTAAATAGACAGGGCGGGCCGTGGACTCGATACATCGCAAGAGAAAGAAATTTATCAAGTAAGCATAAATTTTGTTTTCTCTTGCAAGATGTATCGAGTCCACGGATTCATCCAATACTTGTGGGATACCAATATCAAAGCTTTAGGACACGGATGAAGGGAGGGACAAGACAGGTACCTAAACGGAAGGCACCACTGCTTGTAGAACCTTTCTCCCAAAAATAGCCTCCGAAGAAGCAAAAGTATCAAATTTGTAAAATTTGGAAAAAGTATGAAGCAAAGACCAAGTCGTCGCCGCCTTACGAATCTGTTCAACAGAAGCCTCATTTTTTAAAAGCCCATGTGGAAGCCACAGCTCTAGTAGAATGAGCAGTAATCCTTTCAGGAGGCTGCTGGCCAGCAGTCTCATAAGCCAAACGGATGATGCTTTTCAGCCAAAAAGAGAGGTAGCCGTAGCCTTTTGACCTCTCCGCTTACCAGAATAGACAACAAACAACGAAGATGTTTGATGGAAATCTTTAGTTGCTTGTAAGTAGAACTTTAAAGCACGAACCACATCAAGATTGTGCAACAGACGTTCCTTCTTGGAAGAAGGATTAGGACACAGAGAAGGAACAACAATTTCCTGATTGATATTCCTATTAGAAACAACCTTAGGAAGGAATCAAGGTTTGGTACGCAAAACCACCTTATCAGCATGGAAAACAAGATAAGGTGAGTCACACTGTAAAGCAGATAACTCAGAAACTCTTCGAGCCGAAGAGATAGCTACTAAAAACAGAACTTTCCAAGATAGAAGCTTAATATCTATGGAATGCATAGGTTTAAACAGAACCCCTTGAAGAATTTTAAGAACTAAGTTTAAGCTCCATGGCAGAGCAACAGGTTTGAATACAGGCTTGATCCTGACTAAAGCCTGACTAAACGCCTGAAGGTCTGGGACATCTGCCAGACGTCTGTGTAAATGAATAGACAAAGCAGATATCTGTCCTTTTAAGGAACTAGCTGATAATCCCTTCTCCAATCCTTCTTGGAGAAAAGACAATATCCTAGGAATCCTAATCTTACTCCATGAGTAACCCTTGGATTCACACCAATAAAGATATTTTCGCCAGATCTTATGATAGATTTTCCTGGTGACAGGCTTTCTAGCCTGAATCAGGGTATCAATGACCGACTCAGAAAATCCACGCTTTGATAAAATCAGGCGTTCAATCTCCATGCAGGTGCTATCAAAATCACCGAAGCTCTCTCCTGCTTGATTCTGGCAACCAGACGTGGAAGGAGAGGAAACGGTGGAAATACCTAGGCCAGGTTGAAGGACCAGGGCACTGCTAGAGCATCTATCAGTACTGCCTGGGGAACCCGGGACCTGGACCCGTAACAAGGAAGCTTGGCGTTCTGACGAGACACCATCAGATCTAATTCTAGTGTGCCCCATAGCCGAGTCAGCTGGGCAAATACTTCCGGAGGGAGCTGCCACTCCCCCGGATGAAAAGTCTGGCGACTTAGGAAATCCGCCTCCCAGTTCTCTACCCCTGGGATATGTATTGCTGAAAGATGGCAAGAGTGAGTCTCTGCCCATCGGATTATTTTGGTCACCTCCATCAACGCTAGAGAACTCTGTGTTCCTCCTTGATGATTGATATAAGCTAGTCGTGATGTTGTCCGACGGAAATCTGATTAACTTGGCCGCAGCCAGCTGAGGCCACGCCTGAAGAGCATTGAATATCGCTCTCAGTTCTAGAATGTTTATCGGGAGGAGAGCTTCCTCCTGAGACCATAAGCCCTGAGCTTTCAGGGAGTTCCAGACTGCACCCCAGCCCATTAGGCTGGCATCTGTCATTACTATGAGCCACTCTGGCCTGCGGAAACACATTCCCTGAGACAGGTGGTCCTGAGACAACCACCAGAGAAGAGAATCTCTGGTCTCCTGATCCAGATGTATTTGAGGAGATAAATCTGCATAATACCCATTCCACTGTTCGAGCATGCATAGTTGCAGTGGTCTAAGGTGTAGGCGGGCAAAAGGAACTATGTCCATTGCCGCTACCATACGTCTGATTACCTCCATACACTGAGCCACTGATGGCCGAGAAATGGAATGAAGAGCTCGGCAGGTGGTTATGAGATTTGATTTCTTGACCTCTGTCAGAAATATTTTTATTTCTACTGAGTCTATCAGAGTCCATAGGAAGAAAACTCTTGTGAGAGGGAAGAGAGAACTCTTTTTTTTTATGTTCACCTTCCACCCATGAGATCTCAGAAAAGCCAACACGATGTCCGTGTGGGACATCGCTAGCTGGAAAGTCAACGCTTGAATTAAGATGTTGTCTAGATAATGCGCCACTGCTATGCCCCGCGGTCTTAGAACCGCCAAAAGGGACCCTAGCACCTTTGTGAAAATTCTGGGAGCTGTGGCCAACCCGAAGGGAAGGGCCACAAACTGGTAATGCCTGTCCAGAAAGGCGAATCTGAGGAATTGATGATGATCTCTGTGAATAGGGATGTGCAGATACGCATCCTTTAAGTCCACGGTGGTCATATATTGACCCTCCTGGATCAGAGGCAGAATGGTCCGAATGGTCTCCCTCTTGAACGATGGTACTCTGAGGTTTTTTTAGAATTTTGAGATCCAAGATTGGTCTGAAAGTTCCTTCTTTTTTGGGAACCACAATCAGGTTTGAGTAAAACCCTAGCCCTTGTTCCGCTTTTGGAACTGGACGAATCACTCCCATGGTATGTAGGTCTTCTACACAGCGTAAGAACACCTCTCTCTTTGTCTGGTTTGCAGACAATTGAGAAATGTGAAATCTCCCCCTTGGAGGGGAGTCTTTGAAGTCCAGAAGTTAACCCTGGGTAACAATTTCTAAAACCCAGGAATCGTGAACATCTCTTGCCCAAGCCTGAGCGAAGAGAGAGTCTGCCCCCTACTAGATCCGGTCCCGGATCGGGGGCTACCCCTTCATGCTGTCTTAGAGGCAGCAGCAGGCTTCTTGGCCTGCTTACCCTTGTTCCAAGCCTGGTTAGGTCTCCAGACTGACTTGGATTGGGCAAAATTACCCTCTTGCTTTGCAGCTGGGGAAGAGGAAGAGGGACCACCCTTGAAGTTCCGAAAGGAATGAAAATAATTTTGTTTGGTCCTCATTTTATTTGTTTTATCCTGAGGGAAGGCATGGCCTTTCCCTCCAGTGATGTCTGAAATAATCTCTTTCAGTTCAGGCCCGAATAGGGTCTTTCCCTTTAAAGGGATGTTCAAAAGTTTATATTTTGATGACACATCAGCAGATCAGGACTTAAGCCATAAAGCCCTGCACGCTAAAATGGCAAAACCTGAATTCTTTGCCGCTAATTTAGCCAGTTGAAAAGCGGCATCTGTAATGAAAGAATTAGCCAGCTTAAGGGCCTTAATTCTATCCATAAAATCCTCTAATGGAGTCTCCATCTGAAGAGCCTCTTCTAGAGCCTCGAACCAGAAAGCAGCTGCAGTAGTTACAAGAACAATGCATGCAATAGGTTGGAGAAGAAAACCTTGATGAACAAAAATTTTCTTTAGGAGACCCTCTAATTTTTTTATCCATAGGATCTTTGAAAGCACAACTGTCTTCAATAGGTATAGTTGTACGCTTGGCGAGAGTAGAAATAGCTCCCTCCACCTTAAGGATCGTCTGCCACGAGTCCCGCATGGTGTCAGATATGGGAAACATTTTCTTAAAAACAGGAGGGGGAGTGAACGGTATACCTGGCCTATCCCACTCCTTAGTAACAATGTTCGCAATCCTCTTAGGGACTGGAAAAAAATCAGTGTAAACAGGAACCTCTAAGTATTTGTCCATTTTACACAATTTCTCTGGGACCACTATAGGGTCACAATCATCCAGAGTCGCTAATACCTCCCTGAGCAAGAAGCGGAGGTGTTCAAGCTTAAATTTAAAGGCCGTCATATCAGAATCTGTCTGAGGGAGCGTCTTACCTGAATCAGAAATCTTTCCCTCAGACAGTAAATTCCTTACCCCTACTTCAGAACATTGTGAGGGTATATCGGATATGGCTACTAAAGCGTCAGAAGGCTCAGTATTTGTTCTTAACCCAGAGCTGTCACGCTTTCCTTGTAACCCAGGCAGTTTAGATAAAATCTCTGTGAGGGTTGTATTCATAACTGTGGCCATGTCTTGTAAAATAAATGAAGTCGACGCACTAGAGGTACTTGGCATGACTTGTGAGGGCGTTACTGGTTGTGACACTTGGGGAGAGCTAGATGGCATAACTTCATTTCTTTCTGTCTGAGAATCATCTAACGCTATATTTTTAAGTGCTATAATATGCTCTTTAAAATTTATAGACATATCAATGCAAGTGGGACACATTTTAAGAGGGGGTTCCACAATGGCTTCTAAACACATTGAACAAGGAGTTTCCTTGGTGTCAAACATGTTAAACAGGCTAGTAATGAAACAAGCAAGCTTGGAAAATACTTTATTCAAAGTAAACAGTACTTAGAAAAAAAACGGTACTGTGCCTTTAAGAGAAAAAAAGATGCACCAACTCTGCAAAACAGTGTAAAAAAGCAGTAAACTTTCCGAAATTTTTACAGTGGAATCATAAAGCCTTAGTAAGAATGCCCCACCAGTCAAATAAACGATTAACCCCTTAAAATAGGCCCCTCCCACCTCACTCAATGTCAGTGGGGCCTAAAAGAAACACACCAAAGTGTTTCTAAACTAGCCATGTGGGTTAATAACCCTTGAATAAGCCATAATGAACCTCCAAAGTCCCTCAAAACGTTAATCTCTCTTAATAAAAAACATTTTTCTTTAAAGTGTCACCAGTAAACAACTTAGCCCTTTGTGCAAGCTGGGATTCCATACTAAGTCTCTGAATACAGCTTACCCTTCCCTCATGGGGATACTGTAAGCCTTTTCTAGAATTATCACAGTCTGTCTAGAAAAAAAATTGACTGAACATACCTCAATGCAGCTTAGCATGCAAACCGTTCCCCCAACTGAAGTTTTCCTGTACTCCTCAGCCTCTGTGGGAACAGCAGTGGATCTTAGTTACAAAGTGCTAAAATCATCATCCTCCTTGCAGAAATTTTCATCCCTTTTCTGCTAGAGAGTGAATAGTACACACCGGTACCATTTAAAATAAACTTTTGCTTGAGAAAATAAAAACTAACATTTTTGTCACCACACTCACTTTACCCTTCCTAGTACTTAGAGTAGGCAAAGAGAATGACTGGGGGTGGAGCTAAGGAAGGAGCTATATGGACAGCTCTGCTGTGTGCTCTCTTTGCCACTTCCTGTTGGGAAGGAGAATATCCCACAAGTATTGGATGAATCCGTGGACTCGATACATCTTGCAAGAGAAATAGATAAAGCAGAAATTTGACCCTTCAGGGTACTAGCAGATAAACCTTTCTCCAAACCCTCCTGGAGAAAAGACAAAATCCTAGGAATCCTATCTCTACTCCACGAGTAGCCATTGAATTCACACCAATACAAATATTTACGCCAAAACTTATAATAAATCTTCCTAGTAACAGGCTTACGAGCCTGAATCATAGTCTCAATGACTGACTCAGAAAAACCACGCTTAGAACGAATCAAGCGTTCAATCTCCAAGCAGTCAGAGAAACGAGATTTGGATGAAGGAAGGGACCCTGCAGAAACAGGTCCTTCCTTAATGGAAGACTCCATGAGTAGCCATTGAATTCACACCAATACAAATATTTACGCCAAAACTTATAATAAATCTTCCTAGTCACAGGCTTACGAACCTGAATCATAGTCTCAATGACTGACTCAGAAAAACCACGCTTAGAAAGAATCAAGCGTTCAATCTCCAAGCAGTCAGAGAAACGAGATTTGGATGAAGGAAGGGACCCTGCAGAAACAGGTCCTTCCTTAATGGAAGACGCCAAGGTCGAAGGGAAGACATCTCCACCAGATCTGCAAACCGGAGCAATGAGAATCACTGATGCCCTCTCTTGTTTGACCCGAGCAATGACCCGAGGAAGAAGAGGAAACAGAGGGAACACATATGCCAAGGAACTGTCAGAGAATTTATCAGAACAGCCCGAGGATCCTTTGACTTCAACCCGTACCTCGGGAGCTTGGCATTGTGACGAAATGCCATGAGATCCAACTCCGGCTGCCCCCAACTGAGAATCAAGCTGGAAAATACCTCTGGATGAAAAGTTTCCATTCCCCCGGATGAAAAGTCTGTCTGCTCAGAAAATCCGCTTCCCAATTGTCCACCCCTGGAATATGGATAGCATACAGACAACAGTTGTGAATGTCAGCCCACTGAATAATCTTGGCTACCTCTGTCATGGCCAAGGAACTCCGAGTTCCTCCCTGATGATTGATATAAGCCACTGACGTTATGTTGTCCAAATGAAACCTGATAAACTGGGTTGAAGCTAGCTGAGGCCAGGCTAGAAGAGTATTGAGAAATTGCTTTTGGTTCCAAAACATTTATTGGAAGAACCGACTCCTCCCGAGTCCATAGACCCCGAGCCCTTAATAAAACCCAGCCCAGCAAACTGGCATCCCATGTCGGAAAAGATTCTGAACACAACATAAGAACACCTCTCCTTTTATCTGGTTTACAGATAACCTGGAGAGAAGAAACCTGCCTCTGGGAGGAATATTCTTGAACTCCAGTTTGTAACCATGTGACACGATATCTACCATCCAGGGATCCTGAACATCTTGAACCCAAGCTTGAGCGAAGAAAGAGAATCTGCCCCCCACAAGATCCATTCCCAGATCGGGGGCAGACCCTTCATGCTGATTTTGAGTCAACAGGCTTCCTGGACTGCTTCCCCTTATTCAAAGACTGATTTGACTTCCAAGATGGCTTAGAATGTTCCTGCTTGGAGGAATAAGAGGAAGATTTACCA